>NC_047112.1:97215255-97463592 GCF_902500255.1 Thalassophryne amazonica | reverse complement strand
TGAGAGAGAGAGGAGAGAGGAGAGGGAGAGAGAGGAGAGAGAGAGAGAGAGAGAGAGAGAGAGGAGAGAGAGAGAGAGAGAGGTAATGTGTGTGTGTTGTGTGGTGTGTGTGTGTGTGTGTGTGTGTGTGTGTGTGTGTGTGTGTGTGTGTGTGTGTGTGTATATTAAAAATGTGTGTGATTTTAACTCAATGTAAATACATAATATAATTGTAAATACGTTAAAAATACATGGAAGACACACGAAAATGAAAACACTTATTTCCATTGTGGTCCATTTAAAAATCAAATGTCAAAATAGAAGTATTAATAAAATGCAATAATAATAACAATGATGATGATAATAAAAATAGTGTGTGTGTGTGTGTGTGTGTGTGTGTGTGTGTGTGTGTGTGTGTGTGTGTGCGTGTATGATAACAAAAACCTAAACAATTTATAAATACATTAAAACAGTAAATTAACATAAAAAAAATTATAAGTTCATCTAAAAACTGTTGATGTTCTAAAAGCATTCTTGACTCACATGCCATTCCAACTCATATCAGCTTTGCATAATTTGTTACCACTCTTGAAAAATGTCAGCTACCCATTTTATAAACACTTTCCAATGTAGAGTCCGTGGATCCCCATGGGCAATGTGCTAGTCACTGTATAAATGACACTGCAAAACCTCATTTCAGTAGCATCAGGTCCAACCATGGTTTGAAAGTAAACAAAACTTCCCTACAAGGATGACGTGTCTGTTGTTGCTCCATTGCCCACAGTAGAAGAATGGATTGTTGGACAGCGGAATGGTCCAGAGGACAGCAGTGGTAGCAATGGTTTTGTTGAAAATTTGATAGCAAAAACCAATGAACTGCATGAGCTGGTCATATATATGATACCTCCAAAGCAGCTATACGAGGTCTGTCCATAAAGTATAGGTCCTTTTTATTTTTTTCAAAAACTATATGGATATGGAAAAACACCTCCGTTGGAAGCCTTAAGGACAAGTTGGAACATGTCCAGCTGTTAAACAATTTCTCATATACTCACTCCACTGAAAGCCATCAAAAGCCGCCTGGATTTTACAAATGGTTATCAACACGGAGGTGTTTTTCCTGTGCCGCCGCTCTGCGCCGGCTGCGTCCCGACACGCGGACCCGTCCGCACGTCTTTCATTAAAAAAATCTCCTTTAACAGTGGAATATCCGGATAAAATGCTGAAACCGACTTCTTCTGAAACTTCTCTGTTCTCTCACGACGTCCTGGATCAATAGAGCCTGAAATGTGGAGGTTTTCAGCTTGAAACAGGTGATGACGCCGCCTGAGAGCGCAGCGCGACGTCTCGCACCGTGGGAAGTCCTTAAAGCGACAGTGTCACCTCAAAATCTCTCATCAGCCGTTAAAAGTTTCACTGAAAACCAGCTTAATTTTTCGAACCATGTCCACTTCGATGTGTCTCACAGGTTTAGAAAAAATTTTGATCAAACAAAGCGCCAGTCTCTCAGCAACTTCTCAGACAAAGGAATTCCGACGAGGGGCCGGACAACTCCTCCCACAAGGAGTGCTCACAGGCGAATGACGTCACCGACAGGCGTGGAAAAACTCACGCATGCGCACGAGGGTTCAAGCATGTCTGACGTAAAAACATATGAATGAAATCCATATAGTGTTTGAAAAAAATAAAAAGGACCTATACTTTATGGACAGACCTCGTATACTAGAAGAAGAAAAACAGAACATCATGTGGCCAGACCAGTTGTCCACGGTTGCAGTACAGCACAATAGTGAATGTGCTCAGACTTTTTTTAGAGCAAAGAAAACGCGGTCACTGGAACCTTCACCTGCCTGCCCTGCAGCATATGTTACCATATTTTGCTGCTGCTGGCCTTAATTTGTATACATGAACAGTGTACCTGTATCTCCAGCAAATTGGCTACATTGTCAGTAGACCATCCTGATGTCCACTCTGTATTCATGAAAGGTCCACATGTTTGAAAATGTCTTTTTGTTTGTTTGTTTGTTTGTTGCTCATCCTATAATTTTTACCTAGTCTTCACAAAGTGGGGCATGTACAATCTTTGGACACACACAAGTTATCACATGGATTTTTAAAATTTTTGCAGCAATTGGCTAACATAGTTAAGTGGGTGTGGCTTATATCACTAAATCTGATGTTGCTCATGAATTAATTGGTCTTTTGAAATCAAACTTGGACAAGATCACAATAGACTTCTACAAAAGATAATCCCTGAACCAACCTGATGGTGGCATTACAGCCACCACGGTAGACTTTTGACAATAACCTCTGAACCCTGAGGCCTAAAATCAAAATTCTTTATTTGGATTTGAGTGATGTTTTAGTGTGGAACCCCAAGCTACTCCCATTTCAGTTTTGGCAATTTTTTTGGCCATTTTGAATGTTTTTGAAAAAGTGCTTTTCCACTATTCCTCTGACAGTTTATCCCTATTTTAAGATTTAAATACCCTTACGTAGGTCAGATTTCAGAAACTAATCTGAGTACATCCTGAGTATACTGGATGGGAACATTCTAGGATGACCAGGGGCTGTGTGTTTCTCCAGGTAAAACTGGAGTTGCGGTAGGAAAGGCGGTAGGCTAAAACTTGTACCAAATCCCTTTGCAGAAGTGTAGTGGATCTTCTATGGTGACCCTGAACAAACTGGGACAGGCAAAAGACAACAAACAGCTTACAGTTCTTGCACCTTTTTACCATTTTTATATCGAACACAGTGTCGTTGGCTAGAAGCACCAGTAGATTTCACTGGAAACAAATTGTACATTTTAAAAACACAAACACATGGGCTTCTGTGTTTTTTCCTTTGTAGACCCCAAACTTCCTGCTTGACTAACAAGGGAGTGGTTTTCCTTTTTTTGTATAAAAAAAAATAATAATAATTTCACATATTCTCTGTTCAGCTTTTTCCGAGAAATAACACAAATCTGAAAACCTCTCCTGAGTGCTGTTTGTTGCCTGTACCTTGGTGTGCTCGGTCCAGTCAAGTTGTGTATCCGTGTTTTGTTTCATGCGAGCTGGGTGGGTTGTCCTGTTCTCAGAACAGGGGCAGTGTTTCTCTGGAGAGTAATATCCTGTCCTGGCTACATTTGCTCACTGTCCTGAATCTGTCCAGAACAGACTTTACGGGGAGACATATTATTTATCTGCTGTGTGATTGGAGATTATCTGATAAAGGAAAATGTAAATCTGCACAGAGGCATTGGGTTTAATGCTGTATCCTTTTTGTTTTTATATACCCATGGATACTTTGTTTTGTTTTGTTCTGTCTTTTTGTCCTCTGTGCCTTGTAATTGTTTGTTTCTTATGATGCCCTTGTGACTAAGCTTACCTGAATGATTTATCCTGTATATGTGAGAACTGTGGCTCCTGCTGCCAAAGTGACTCACCCTCTCAGCTATTGTATGGCACCACCTTGGGATTAAGACTGGCTGAAAGACCACAGCCAGGCAGTGCATTTTCATTAGCGCTCAACTCTGTACATGCCGCTGGAATGAGCACATTACATGTGTAATTTGTAAAGCTGCAACTGATGTTTATTTCTTATTGATTCATATGTTTATTTATTTGTTTAGAGATTAGTCTACGTCTGTCTCGGCTTTCAATGCTTACCAGTCCAGTAAATATCAGTGAAATTGTGGAGAGCTGGACATGTCCAAACTTGTCCTCTGACACGCCGAAACGGAGGTGTTCCTTTGTCTCACTTCCAAAGCAAATCGGTCTTTACGCGTGAAGCCTCTGCGCGGCTTTCCATGACAAAATCTCTTGTTAAAAGTGAAATCTGCTGGAAAATGGCTGATGTCCAGCTCTTGTGGTAACCAGAGAAAGAGCACACGACGATCTCGTATCCACAGAGCCATCCGCTTAGAAATGGTCCGGTGGCTTGTGCCGCATCGTCGCAGCTCGGAGCGCGGTGCGCCAAGCGTCCTTAAAGGGGTCTTTAAAGCTGTAGTAACAGACCTTATTCTCTGTGAAGCCCGCAAAATTTTCACCAAAAGCCAGATAAATTTTTCGAATGGTTTCCAGGTGCCAGTCTGTAACAGCTTCTGAAAAAATTCTGATGGAAAAAAACGTCCTTTTCATTCCGCCATTTCCAGACAATGAAAATCCGATGAGGGGGCAGGACCACTCCTTCCCAAGGCGTGCTCACAGGCGAATGACATCACCGTCAGGCGTGGAACAACTCACGCATGCGCACGAGGGTTCAAGCATGTCTGACGTAAAAACATATGAATGAAATCCATATAGTTTTTGAAAAAAATAAAAAGGACCGTTACTTTATTGACAGACCTCGTATTCATTCATACGCTTAAGAATATTCATGTTCTGAGTTAATAAAAAACTTGTTCTATGAATAAATCCTTTACTATTGTGATCAAAAACATTGAATCTCAATTCTGAGGCTGTTCTGTAAATATTCATTCATACGCTTAAGAATATTCATGTTCTGAGTTCATAAAAAGACTTGTTCTGTAAGTAATTCTCTTTCCGTTGTGATCAAAACATTGATTTGAATCTCAATTTTTGAGGCTATTCTGTAAATTGTTTTCAAATAAACAATAAATATAGCAACTTCTGATCAATCCATATCAATTTCAGAGTTAAAGTAATGTACTGATTTAAGCCCCAGCCATTTAGGGCTAAACCACGCCCACTTCCGGTTTAGGCCCTGCCCACTATTAGTACAGATACGGATACAGATAATTTAGATGGTTGAACAGATACAGATATAGTGGTGTACTCGCTCATCCCTAGTTATGCCTATAAGAAAAGTATTAGGTATTTTTACTCACCAGAACATAAAGGGGATGAATGGCACCAAACAGACCACCTCAGTCTGTGGCATTACTGATAACAGCTGTGGCAAAATGTTTTCTGATCTCAAAATTAACAGATATTTGGATTTATTTTTCATTTTTTCACCTTATGATCCTTGTCTTACTGAGGGGAAAAATATTGGCCAAGTGTGTATTCTCTATTATCACAGTGTTGCTTATATTGTTGAACCTCACTGGTGATTGTGCACATTGCACTGTATTTAGTTGTCACACTCAAACCTTTCCTGTTTTAGGCTACTACATGTTTTCTCAGTCTTGTGTTGTGCCTAACATTCTGCCTCGATTGGATGGCCATAGCGGATGACAACGCCATTGATTCTGGTCTCCTTGATATTTCTTCCCATTAAAAGGGACTCTTTCCTTGCCACTGGTGCAAATGTGCTTGGTCATGTAAAAATAAATCCAGAAAATCATACTGTAGGAATTTTAAAGAATTTATTTGTAAATTATGGTAGAAAATAAGTATTTGGTCACCCACAAACAAGCAAGATTTTTGGCTCTCACAGATCTGTAACTTCTTCTTTAAGAAGCTTTTTCTGGTCCTCCACCTGTTACTTGTATTAATGGCATCCTGTTGGAACCTCATCTGTATAAAAGACACCTATCCACAGCCTCAAATATTCAGACTCCAAACTCAACCATGGCCAAGAACAGAGAGCTGTTAAAGGACAGCAGGAAGAAAATTGTAGATCTGCACCAGGATGGGAAGAGTGAGTCTACAAAAGTCAAGCAGGTTGGTGTGAATAAATCAACTGTGGGAGCACTTGTAAGAAAATGGAAGCCATTCAAGACCATTGATAATCTTCCTCGATCTGGGGCTCTATGCAAGATGTCATCCCGTGAGGTCAAAATGATCATGAGAACAGTGAACAAAAATCGCAGAACTACACGGAGGGACCTGATGAATGACCTGCAGAGAGCTGGGACCAAAGTAACAAAGGCTACCACTGCGAAGAGGAGGGTCTCAAATCCTGCAGTGTCAGGCGTGTCCCCCTGCTTAAGCCAGTACGTGTCCAGGCCGTCTGAAGTTTGCCAGAGAGCAGATGGATGATCCAGAAGAGGATTGGGAGCATATCATGTGGACAGATGACACCAAAATAGAACTTATTGGTAAAAACTCAACTAGTCATGAAAGAAGAATTCTGAGTTGCATTCCATAAACACCATACCTACTGTGAAGCATGGGGGTGGAAACATCATGCTTTGGGGCTGTTTTTTGGCAAAGGGCGCAGGGCGACTGATCCATGTTAAGGGAAGAATGAATGTGGCCATGTATCATGAGATTTTGAGACAAAACCTCCTTCCATCAGTGAGAGCATTGAAGATGCAACGTGGCTGGGTCTTCCAGCATGACAATGATCCCAAACACACTGCTCGGACAACGTAGGAGTTACTCCGTAAAAAGCATTTCAAGGTCCTGGAGTGGCCGAGCCAGTCTCCAGACCTCAACCCCATTGAAAATTTGTGGAGGGAGTTGAAAGTCCATGTTGCCCAGCAACAGCTCCAAAACATCACTGCTCTAGAGGAGATCTGCATGGAGGAATGGACCAAAATACCAGCTACAGTGTGTGCAAACCTGGTGAAGACTTACAGGAACCATCTGACCTCTGTCATCGCCAACAAAGATTATGTTACAAAGTATTGAGTTGAACTTTTGTTATTGACCAAATACTTATTTTCCACCATAATTTATGAATAAATTCTTTAAAAATCCTACATTGTGATTTCATGGATTTTTTTCTAGGGGGGAAGGAGCCTGAGCTTGTGCAGGAGGTTGAGAGATACCGACTAGAGATAGTCGGGCTCACCTCCACGCACAGCTTGGGCTCTGGTACCCAACTCCTGGAGAGGGGCTGGACGCTTCATTTTTCTGGCGTCACCCACGGGGAGAGGCGGAGAGCTGGGGTTGCATTGCTTATTGCTCCCCAGCTCAGTCGCCAAGTGTTGGAGTTCACTCCGGTGAACGAGAGGGTCGCGTCCCTATGCCTTCGGGTCGGGGACAGGTCTCTCACCGTTGTCTCGGCCCATGGGCCGAGCAGCGGTGCAGAGTACCCGACCTTCCTGGAGTACCTGGGAGGGGTACTAGATAACGCTCCGACTGGGGACTTCATTGTTCTCCTGGGGGATTTCAACGCCCACGTGGGTGGCGACAGTGAGACCTGGAGGGGGGTGATCGGGAAGCACGGCCTCCCCCATCTGAACCCGAGTGGTGTTCAGTTGTTGGACTTCTGTGCTAGTCACAGTTTGTCCATCATGAACACCATGTTTGAGCACAAGGGTGTCCATAAGTGCACGTGGCACCAGGACACCCTGAGCCGGAGGTCGATGATCAACTTTGTAGTCGTATCATCTGACCTTCGGCCACGTGTCTCGGACACTCGAGTGAAGAGAGGGGCAGAGCTGTCGACTGATCACCACCTGGTGGTGAGTTGGATCCGCTGGGAGGGTAGGAAGCCGGTAAGACCTGGCAGGCCCAAACATATCGTGAGGGTCTGCTGGGAATGACTGGCGGAACCCTCTGTCAGCGAGGTCTTCAACTCCCACCTCCGGGAGAGCTTCTCCCAGATCCCGGGGGAGGTTGGAGACATGGAGTGCGAGTGGACCATGTTCTCCACCTCCATTGTCGATGCGGCTGCTCATAGCTGTAGTCGCAAGGTCTGTGGTGCCTGTGGCGGTGGCAATCCCCAAACCCAGTGGTGGACACCGGACGTAAGGGATGCCATCAAGCTGAAGAAGGAGTCCTACTTATCTTTGTTGGTAGGTGGGACCCCAGAGGCAGCTGACAGGTAGCGGCACCATCTGCTGGGTAGGTTCCATCAGGGCATGCAGGGTCCCCCAGCCCTGATTTCCAAATCTTAATTTGAAGAATTCACAGTGTGGTGAAGCTGGGACTTTGAAGATCGGAGCAGAGATAGAGAACAGAAAGGAGGAGAGGAGAAGGGGAGGAATGTGACCGTCCTTACTGGAGTCCCAAGCTGGGGGGGAAAAAAAATCCTTTGTTATAAATCATTGGACATTTTACAAGGCATGGAAGCACTACTTTAGAATTTTTGATTCCAGTATTGAGTCCGATAACTACACTCAGTATTTTTGCCTGTGCAGAATGCTGATCTGATGCCTGTTATTTCTTCTACCCCTCAGCTTAAACTGGACCTGAGGGGTATCATCATGTCTGCACAGTCTGGAGCTAATCCCAGCAGTCATAGGGCGTGAGGCAGGTTGCACCCTGGACAGGACACCAGTCTATCACAGGCAATATACACAAAATGCTGAAACTATTTTCGAAAAATATGTATATGAAATGGACAGGAACATATTGTTTGCAGCTGCAGTAAGGCCTGGTTTTACCCATGGCAAGGCATTTGGGGTGCTCAAAGACCAACCGGGATTGCTCCTCTTAATTCTGCAGATCTCTGGATATGGATCTTTGGTACCCCACCCCATCCCCCTCCCCTGGTGCTCTTGGGTGGTGGTGCTCTGTATGGGTGTGGGTTCTTGATGAGGTAGTGTATGGTGCCTGGTCGACCCTGAGGGGTTGGGGAGAAATGGACCTTGGCAGTTGTTGGCAGTGGTAACAGGCTAAATTTAAATCATTCACCACTGTGTATGGTAGTAGAGGGGTGGGGGAAATGACGTCAAAATCTGTATTATAAAAATTGCTGGTGAAAATATAGTTCCACTGTAATTCAGCAGAGGGTGCAGTGTAGTATAGACCTAACCAGAGTATTGTGTTATGTCATCTCATGTTCCAATAGACACAAGACAAAAAAGTTTAAGTTTCCCAGAAATCAAATTGACCAGTCAATGTTTACTTAAAGGTGTTACACCCAGACGCTGGGGTTTGGGAGAGTCTTAGTTGTATGTTTAACGAGTGAGATGTGCTGACTGTTCACAAGCCAAATGTGTGATGCAGGGTTCTCCCCAGAAATTTTTAGTATAGCGGTGCTGTTGGGAACTATCACCGCGAGCAATGCTTCCACTCGGCGTCCTATCCAGCTAGCTATCGATTATTTTAGTAATCGAGTATTCTATCGATTAGTCTGACGATTAATCGAGTAATCGTATAAAAAGTACTTTTGCGTTTTTAAACAACATCAATAGTCCAGGTCTCTCCCTAAGCAATGGCACAATGTCTCTGTGCCAAAATCTTAGTACATCAGAATAGACACGCACATCCAAGATGTGTAAAAAAGGCGTGCTGAATCAAACAAGAGACAAATATCAAAGCAAAATCCGCACAACCTGAGTGCTCCCATGCAAAAAGCTTTATTTGGACACAAATGGCAAAATAGCTGCGCCAAAATCTTGACATTTTTCTGAAATGGCAATGGGATGTGGTTTCTGTTTTTTCCCCCAACTTGTAAAATTTAACCTTTTTTTTTTTAAGGTTGGTGGACTGGGTCCCTGTTTTTTTTTAATCCCTCTTTCTCTGCAATTCAGCAGATGCATTTCAGCTGGAGTTTAAACATGCAAGCATCGCAATCACTTTTTTTATTGTTATTATTTTATACAGTGTTTGTGAAGCGTTTTGTGTTGCCCAAAAAAGCGAAAATTAAAAAGTGAAACGCTCAGTGCGAGTCTGAGCAAAACACAGAAGAAAGAGTGGACTTTTGCTGAGAGGATCTTTCGGAAACTGTTTGTCAGTGTAGCCGGGGATGGAGCTGTGACTCGCCCGGTGTGAGAGGAGTGCTGAGAGCCCCTCACATGGAGCAGAGAGAGACAGCACCCGGCCGCTCAGTACATAGTCACTCCCCACATAGAGTGGACCATGTGTTTTTTAAAAAAGAGACAAACACACAGCCTCTGCCAAGGTACTACGCATCCTCACACAAGCTCTTGCATTCTCTGTAGCCGAGTACTGTGCCCCAACCTGGAGCAGAAGCCCACATGTTAAGAAGGTCGATACGGCCATTAACAATGCCCTCTGGACTGGCTGCCTGAAACCCACCCCATGTTCTACCTGCCAGTCCTATCAAGCATAGCGCCAGCCAGTCTATGGCGAGAGGCTGCTACCCTCGCCTTGGCAAGGAAGGCCCAGGAACATGATTGGCACCTCCTCCGTGACACCACAACCATGACAACACCTCCAAGCAGACTCAAGTCCCGCCACCCATATAACCAGGTTGCGCAAGAGAAGCTTACTTCCATCTCAGAGGATCTGACAACCAAAGCCTGGCTGGCGATGGCATGAAAGCAGGAGTGGGAGTTGGCAGGACATACACGTCTACACTATTATGTCCCGGATCCTGGAGATGGTGTCGAAGGAGAAGACCTAACTCACCGGCAATGGACCCTCCTCAACCGCCTGCACACAGGGGTCGGCTGCTTCAAAGCATCCAAGAAGTGGGGCCTAACAGACAGTGCAGTGTGTGAGTGCGGGGAGCCTGAGCAGACTGCCAACCACATTATCACAGCCTGTCTCCTGCACAGACCACCTTCTGAGGTGGTCCTTTTCTGAGTGGGACCTGAGATGAGGGAGTGGCTACACAACACAGTACTGGACATAGGGCTGCTCGATTATGGAAAAAATCAGTATCACGATTATTTAGGTAAATACTGAAATCATGATTATTCAAACGATTATTATTATTTTTTTGTTACACAATGCATTTATTCAGCATTTCTCTCACTCTAAAAAAAAAAAATTGTTATAGACAATGTGTGCAAAACCTCCCACTTGAAAATGTACTGTACGTTACCTGTATAAAACATAAAATGAATAAAATAAATATTAAAAATATCATATTATATATTATTTTTCTGTTTTCCTCTCGCTTCCCTGTTGTCACTGACCAGTTGGTCAGTGTCTTTGGGCATCTCCCTGACTTGTGCTACTAGGACATAGTGCGGCTGCATTGTTTTTGTTTCCATTTATGTTCATTGGTTTGTGTTTTTGTCATCATTCCCTTGACCTCGTCTCTTATCTCCTTTTGGAGAAATTTATCCGTTCATTTATTGTTAAAATATAAAATGAAACAGCTTTTTTAAAAATAATAAAATAGCTGCTGTTGAAAGAGCCTTTTATTTAGAAGCAGGTGATGTTATTCTGAATTCTTGGGACCAGATGAAGGTCTCTTCTGCAGCTTTGAACTCTGGTGGTGTTGCTGAAGACACTTTTGTCATATTTTGAAGAGCAGAGATGTTTTCTTTTAACTGGATGTGGTGTTCAGCTCATCAATGGAAGTTTGGTTGTCTGCACAGCAAATGTTCCTGATTAGGACAAATAAAAATATTTCTTTAAATATAAAGAAACACTAAACAGTTTATATATATAAAAAAAAGGGGGAAAAAAAGGGGGGAAAACGATGGGGAAAAAAACGCCCGAAAAAATAAGTTATTTAAAGTTAAGCTTTTGTGGTGTCTGAAAAAAGCTGTAGCTTTATTTGGTAAAAATAAAAAAGACTGAACCATTTACAAATTAAAGCGGTCACTCAGATCAACTGTGCTAAAAGGCTAAGCTAATGTTAGCCGATCATTAAACCTTCACAGCAGTTCAGTAAACATCACGTTTTATTTTTACATTATTCTCACCTCGATAAAGCTGCAGAATGAAACTCCATTGGGCAAACTGGGACTTTGCATATATCCAAAAAGTGGGAGATTTCGGAGATTTTTGGAGAAAAAGTGGGTTTGCTCCATCACCCTGGCTGCCTGCCTCGCTCTGCCCAGGAATGATGCCTGAAGGCCAGCTTCTCCGTGTGGATTGGCTTGCTGTCGCGGTTTGAGCGATATCCCACCAAGTTGTCAGTCCTCCCTCGGTCGGTGTAACTCCAAAAAGTAGCCTAAAAAATCTTCTCCCAGCAGGGTGATGGGAGAATCGTTCTACTGCTGTTTTTTTAAAGCTTTTTTGTGGTTCAGGCGACGCAAATTCAAGAAGGCGATTGCTGAACTTTTTTCAGGTTGTGGAAACAGCCAGAGTGTGACGTAGCAATCTCGCCCCCTTACCGCTTCCGAAGCGATGCGTCTGACGTCATGCGTCTTGGGACACGTTGACGGATTGGCCTGATGAAAGGCCCTTAAATCGTTTCACTCGATTATACGAGTTTGGAGATCATTTGATACAAATATCGATATCGCGATCGAAATTCGGTTAATTGCACAGCCCTAACTGGACATATGATGACTATACACGAAAGAGAGACACAGCTTCACTTTAAATGCACAGTCAGTCTGTTTCAGATGATCAGCGTGGACCGTCTTTCTCTTAAAAGGCTTGATTTTACTCTGTGTGTCACGTTGGAAAACAATAGCTTTAGGCGCTAATTTGATTAGCGTTTACAGGGCTTATGGGCATGCCCTAGTCTTCTTCTGCTTTTTTTTCTAGGGACATTACAGCACCACACAGGCCTGGCATAACCAGGGCTGTACGCTTAGCTTTTTCACTAGGAGCACAGGTGCTCCTAAATGAAAAAATTTAGGAGCACAGATAAAAATTTCGAAGCACTGTGAAATTTCTTGATACAATTTTATTATTAACGCAAAGACACATACTGTAGCGAGAGTACCTTTTCCACACACACATGCACATTTTATATGATTCTATTGTATTTATTTCATTGTTTTTTACTTCCTTTTCTATCGTTATTTACATCATTGCTTTTGTCCTTTTCATTACTTTTTGCTGTGTATTTCTTGTATTATTTTAAACTCTCACACACACATAACATCCCAGTCCCACTTTTTATACTCAGGTCGCTTGCTACGGTTAGCTACATTCAACCAACGGTCCACAGCAGGATGTGAATCAAAGTCCTCTAAAGCTGGCCCCTCCAGGGTGATCCTCATGAGGTCTTCAGTGGTGGAGACCGCTAGGCTGCTTCTTTTGGTGCTCTTAATCTGATTCTGAGCAGAGAAACCTCTCTCACACTGGGCAGCAGAAATGGCAGCACCAGCATCAGCTGCACCAACTCCAGTATGTTCTACAGGATCAAGATAGGCCGTTCTTATTAAAACTGTAATCACCAATATATGGAGGGCACTGCACCTTACTAACAAGCAGTGTTTGCTTACCTTGTAGTCCTCCCTGTATGGCTCTTTGGTCAGCATGGTCTCCCACAGACCACTGTAGGTCTTGTCCCTGAAGTTTTCATTGACCAAGATCTTCAGTCCCTGCGACTCATCCTGAACCGCTTTTACAATTATTATAGACGTTTTAAAGCTGTAAAACCCCTCACTACACACTTTATACACTTTTCTCAATCAGGCATGAACATTTTCTCACTTTTCTCTCGTGTGTAAACACTCTCAAAGTTCAAACCTGAGTAGAAAAATAAGACCAACCTGTTTTCAGACCAAAACATTTGTTTGAGAAATAAAAATAGAACGTTTTCCTATAAATAATTATGATGGCTTTTAGAACTAACGAATTTAATTTTAACAATCAACGTACGAGGTTGGACACATAAGAAATTATTAATAGTGACTGACCAGTATTTCACAGTTCCTCTGATCGCGCCTCTTCGTTCTGGTGCCGCTGCGCTGTCACGTCTTTTTCCACTGACTCACACCTCGCTGCAGGTGTCTTTTTCCGAGTGTAGAACACAGTTATGGGTAGTTGTTGGTGCTCTTTTTTCTTATGGGCGAGAAGATTCTTATAAACAGACATGCAGAACACAATGCGTGTGCTATCCCTTCGTGGTGTCGCGACCGGCTGCTTGATGAGGCCGCGGAACACAATGCGCTGTAAAAAAAAAAAGCATGCAAAATTGGACTTAAAAAAATCTGCTAAACAGCGAGGCTGCGAAAGGTGAACCGCGTTATAGTGAGGGACCACTGTATTTATTTTAGGAGCAAAATGCGAATGAAAGGGTTGAAATACATTCTCGCACATGTGCGCCCGTTTTATTTTTTTCCTCGCACAATCAAATTTTAGGCACAATATGCGAGCAAAACGCTCGCACTGTACAGCCCTGATATGTACTACAACGTTAAACAAAGCTTCGAGGCACAGAATTTGCCTCGAACATTTTTTGTAATTGAATTATTCGAGTTACTCTACTAATCGTTTCAGCCCTATATCCAACCTTGTGTCCTGAAGCCCTAAGACAGAAATGAAAATCTTTTAGTACTGTTTCTGGTCTGATTCTGTGCTGAATTGTTGATTAGTTAAATTAATCTAAAATGTTTGTGTTTCATTGACACACTGTATGTTAGAAATGTGCAATAAACTTATTTGAAAGAAAAAAAGTCCAAAAAAACAATTTCAAATGTGGGAAGTTCTAGACTTTTTTACACATTTCCCCTGCATAATTTTCAATTTGAAAAGTTTGAATTCCCAAGTCACAATATCACCAAGCTGGGGGCATTCACTGTGAAAATCTCACCTTGTCCTTGTGATTCAGATTTTGACACCCCTTTATATTGTCAAAAAAATAAAGTAAAAATAGAAAGACAAAAGGTCCAGCTTTCCTCCCTGAGGCAGCAGGTGCATTTCTGGAAAACGTCTTATTACTCTGCATTTTACTCAGCGTGTGATGTACATTTTAGGAGAAGCAGAAGCATCCCGATGGCTGACAGACAGTGAAATGAACACTGCCTCGTCCGATACTAAAGTTGTGAGCTTTCATTCGAAAGTGAAGGTACGGATTTACAGAGGCTGAACAGAGAGACAGGAGGCGACACACTTCAACCCAAAACTCTTAATTTTTTAAGTCTGTCAGATTTTGGATTGTAATGTGTGGGGACGCTACTGTTTGTGTCATTGGACACTATTTTAGTCCCGCCATGATCGTGCATGCTGTTTGTCTCCATGACGCTGTTGTTTTGCTGGAAATCACAAGTGGATGACTGTTCAGGTTTTTTTTTTCTCAGTGGAGCTGGTAGGGTTTATTTTTGTTTTACTTCGAGAGTCTGTCTTGACGTGAGACTGTTCTGTAACAGAGCAGCACACACCACACTCGCACGATGTGCACGTGCAAGTTTTTGCACAAATGAACAGTTATCACTTAAAAAAAACAGTCATCATAGCACGATATCACACTTATGTAAACTTTGTAATTAATCTTTGGTTCCGTTTTTAAACGTTAGCAGCATTCAAGTGTGCATTGAGACATTTTCCTCTAAGAAACACTGTCTGAAACATTTGGAAATGTTATGATTTCAGTGTGACATGTCCTTTAAAACATAGAAGAATGGAAATAATGCACCCTGCTATCCAGCCCCAAAATCTCAAAGTGTGTCTTGGTACCTGAAGAATTTTGAATTCCGTTCCGCCATTTTCTTCATAAAAGCCTCTCTGTTCACAGGCAACATCGTTCATAGCCTCTGATCTGATCGATTCCACAGCAGACAGCATTGATCGAGTCGGCTGTGAACCCGCCTAGGCGTGCTCGGAGCCAGCGTGCCTCCTCCCCAGACGGCACGGCGATCGCTGCGCCCTGCATGGGCTGTTGTCCCACCAAGACGAAACAAAAAATGCAGGGATCATCCTCTTATGATCTGGCTTCATGTAACGCACAAACCATGACAAAATGCAATTTTGTCATGGTTTGTGTCATCTGGATGTATACAGGATAAAATAAAGAGCTGAAGTTGTTCATATGACATTTCCCGCAAAAGCAGGTATGCGCGCCAAAGATTCCCACCATGTCTCCCGCTAAAACACCATGGGATGACACTACACTATAGCGGTGCTAGATGGCAGTGTAATGGTGTGGTGCCATTGTTCCATTGTCTGGGGAGAACCCGGTGTGATGCTTTAAGGTGGGGAGTCCGAATGCTGTGCAGCCGACTGTCTCAGCAGCTGGTACACACTGCAGCGTCAGATTCAACATGGCATCAAATTTTCATTTTGAAAAATTGTGATGCATAGTTCTTATAAATATTTCTATGATATACAGTCTCTAAAAGTGTTATTTAACTTTCCCATAATCTTGTCCTAGAAAATGCAAACAAAAAATTACAATATATTGTTATATCAAATTGCAATACTTGTAGAATTGCATTTCATAAGTATCGTCACACATGTCAGATTGATACCCAAGTCTATCCTTTCAAGAGGTAAGTACGTCATCCCTGCCCAAGTGTGTGGCATAGAGTGGTTGCTGCAGTCGCATCTTAAGGCCCCGTCACACTTGGTGCAAATGAATATGAGCCAAGCCGAATCAGCCAGAATGGGGGGGAAAAGCCAAACATCGAGGCACAATCGGGAGAGACAGACATTCGGAGAGCTGTGTACGAATGCCATACAACCACTTAGAATGTGGGCGTGTCCCGCCACGACTGTGTCATGCACAATCGTGTGTATGCGGACAATTGCAAGTCAAATGTTGTCGGACTAGAGTATGACCACTGACCATTCAGTAGGACTCTGTGCCGTCAGAATGACACCACTGTGCGATCGAACTTCAGGAGATGATTTCAGGCTAACTGGAGCTGTGCGTCCTGTTGTCTGGGTGGATTGCGCGACGCGCGTTGCACCGCAGGGTGGCGTGTCACATGGGATGCATATTTTGTGGTGGGCGTGGAATTTGCCGTTGCCAGTTGGCTAATTATAGGATGACACAGATTTCGTCACATGGCGCAGCCTGGCTGGTGTTCGCCCTGTGCCATGAGACGCAGCTGGAGGTCTTCCAAATGTGAGTGTTTATTTATGTTCTGGTGGCTTGCCAACTCACCTAAACTGTTTTGAACATGAGCTAAACATTGGGGTCGGCCACAGCAACTTGTACGACTCTTTGGAGTGCACGCTGAATGTCAGAGGGTTTCAATTGCGCCTTAACTTTGCCCAGATGGAGGGCAAATTTTCATTTGGACGGTATTTGGGCTCATTCGACCTCCAGTGTGACGGGGGTATAAACCAATAGTGACAAAAAATAAATGCTTGTAAAAAGAGCCCAAAATGACTGTTGGGAAAGTGTAGTGACACGGACCCACAACAGGGGGCGTAAATGAACGGACAATGGAAGGAGTCAAATTATAACACTTTACTGTTGTGAATGACACAACCAAACACAGTAGATTTCAGAATGTGCAAAAGTCAATCAATAAATGTGTCGTGTGGGCAGGCTTGACGATAAGAGACGCCCGTCTGGAAACGAACCGGAACCACACGATTTCCACTACCACCGAACCCGAGGAATACTGGAGCCGCCAAATCCCGAAGTCCCCAGGTGGCCACCGTCTCAGCGTGTCGGATCTGGTACTGCTGGCAGAAAGCAAAGACAGTCAAGTGTGGGTGTGTGAACACCCAGCAACAATCCTGGTGGGAATTCCACCTCCACCTCTCACTCAATACTTGCAGCGAGTCCTCAGAGGAAAAAGAGTGCCGTATTGCACAGCCTCCACAAAAGGACCGGAACTCCTGCAAACACTCACAATAAACAGATTCTCAATATTACCACAAAGGCTGAGGATATTACCTCTAGATGAAGATGATATCTCGGCAGTGTGGTGGAGGTGTCTTCCTGCTTTTATTCCAGATGTGAGTTGGTTGATTAGTGACAGCTGTCACGGATGATGGGTGACAGCTGTCATCACGGCTTGTTCCTGAGGCGGCAGCGCCCTCTCGTGCCTGAAGCCTGCACTTCAGGCAGGGCGCCCTCTGGTGGTGGGCTAGCAGTACCTCCTCTTCTGGCGGCCCACACAACGACTTTAGCAAGAAAAACTCAGGATTCTGTCACCATGAATAATAAACAATATTCTAAGATATTTTGCTTGAGTAATGTGTGAGGAGGTGTTTTTGTCTTTGTGGACCACCTCCAGGTTGCCACTGATAAATTTATAGGCTAATGTAACATGCAAGAACATGTTCACGTGCTTGCTTGCTCATTTTGTTTTAACCCTCTGTGAACTCGGTCTCTTATTGTGTGCATTTTAATGTCCTATAGTGAAGCTGTATCAGCTCATTAGTATTCTGGGCACACAAACAGCTGCAGGAGCACTTTTCACTAATACTTTGTTCAGTTATCAGACATCTGTACAGTGGTACTTAGCTTGGACTCTTACCCAACAGGACACCTTTTTGGAAAAATAAAATAAAATGCTACTTTGAAATCCATCCTCAGGGGTGTGATTCTTCCGGATAAATCCGGCTTTGCCGGCCTGAAAATCATGGGGGGAGTCAAGTGCACACAGTCTGCCAGTTATAACCACAAAATTAGGAGCAAAAAACAGAAAGACGAGTGACGGACATCTTGGGAGGAGCTTTTTTTTCAGCGGCTATTCGGAGTGCAGCCGGGCACACTGTGTTGGCTTGCAAACCAACAATGAACTCGAAATAATAAAGAAGTGCAGCCGAGCGGAGCCAGACACCCACAGACCTGTCAGCGAGAGACGGCGGTTGATGTGAACGAGCAGATTCACTCAATCCGAAATTCCTCTCTTTTGAATATATACACGTACACGGTTGCAGCAACGGCGCATCTGCAAATTGATCTGGCATGAGTGAGTAATTGAAAATAAACTGTGACATTAGTGCACCACTGTTTTATTGGCCAACGTTAGCTTAGCCACAGCTGAACAATCAGTGGGTCTGACAATTTACCCAGAGTGACTCCTAATATGAGTAAATTTAGTGCTTTTATTTATTTTTTGGTAGTTTCTTGTGGCATTTTAGAAATGCAAAAATGCACTCCCTCCTCAAAACGTGTCCCTGTGAAGAAATTAAGCGCACCCTGTAGTTGTCGTCTTCTTCTATGGCATTTAATGGCATTTGCTTCCTTATTGTTGCATTGTTGCCACCTTCTGCATTTGTCGGTTATAGCAGTACTACATCTTCTCAATCAGTCCAATGTCTTTCAAGTACAGGGTGTTTCAAAAAAAGTGCCACAAAAATAAATCCAGAGAAAATTTATACACTTTTGGATACTGATATCTGTCGTATGTCATCTTGAAGCATATTTCAGAAAATTTCTATCTCTGGTGTTTCTAATTTCACTTCAGTTTGTAAGAGTTTTGGCATTTAGAAGATGTGCTCAACATGTGCACCGTGGCGGTTCGGACATTCATTCAACCTGACTGCAAGGTTTCCAGTATCAATTTGAAGCTTCTTTACAATCCTCCATATTGTCTTTCTGTCTGGAGCTTTTCTAAGTGCAAAATTACGTTGTTGGGTTTGCATGATCGATTTGATCTCAAAGTACAGTAGAATTCCACCAATTTCCCTTTTTTCTCAATTATAAGCTGCATGCTAATTGGATCAGTCTCAAACTACATCAGAAAAAATACACACACACACACACACACACACACATATATATATATATATATATATATATATATATATATATATATATATATATATATATATATATATATATACGCGTATATATATATATCAGATTTGCGGTTGCAGAATTAGAATTAAATGAACGTATCCCTCCACTTTTTTGGGGACGCAAACATATCCCTCCACTAAAATACTTCCTACAGAAACTTCTTTGACCTATTCTTCTAAATTCTGAGAGCAATTCTTGCCTTTCTCTGGAATATTTATTACAATACATGAGAATATGCTGCACTGTCTCTGGCTGTGGACATTTGAAACATTGTCCATCCTGATGCTTTCCTCAGAGGAAGAGTGTACTGTTAAAGAAAGTATGACCAATTTTCAGTCTAGCAATAGTGATTTAATCCTTTCTTTTCCACACGTTTCTTTGAAAACTACAACCCCTGGCAATAATTATGGAATCACCAGCCTCGGAGGATGTTCATTCAGTTGTTTAATTTTGTAGAAAAAAAAACAGATCACAGACATGACACAAAACTAAAGTCATTTCAAATGGCAACTTTCTGGCTTTAAGAAACACTATAAGAAATCAGGAAAAAAAATTGTGGCAGTCAGTAACGGTTACTTTTTTAGACCACGCAGAGGGAAAAAATATGGAATCACTCAATTCTGAGGAAAAAATTATGGAATCATGAAAAACAAAAGAACGCTCCAACACATCACTAGTATTTTGTTGCACCACCTCTGGCTTTTATAACAGCTTGCAGTCTCTGAGGCATGGACTTAATGAGTGACAAACAGTACTCTTCATCAATCTGGCTCCAACTTTCTCTGATTGCTGTTGCCAGATCAGCTTTGCAGGTTGGAGCCTTGCCATGGACCATTTTCTTCAACTTCCACCAAAGATTTTCAATTGGATTAAGATCTGGACTATTTGCAGGCCATGACATTGACCCTATGTGTCTTTTTGCAAGGAATGTTTACACAGTTTTTGCTCTATGGCAAGATGCATTATCATCTTGAAAAATGATTTCATCATCCCCAAACATCCTTTCAATTGATGGGATAAGAAAAGTGTCCAAAATATCAACGTAAACTTGTGCATTTATTGATGATGTAATGACAGCCATCTCCCCAGTGCCTTTACCTGACATGCAGCCCCATATCATCAATGACTGGAAATTTACATGTTCTCTTCAGGCAGTCATCTTTATAAATCTCATTGGAACGGCACCAAACAAAAGTTCCAGCATCATCACCTTGCCCAATGCAGATTCAAGATTCTTCACTGAATATGACTTTCATCCAGTCATCCACAGTCCACGATTGCTTTTCCTTAGCCCATTGTAACCTTGTTTTTTTCTGTTTAGGCGTTAATGATGGCTTTCATTTAGCTTTTCTGTATGTAAATCCCATTTCCTTTAGGTGGTTTCTTACAGTTCAGTCACAGACATTGACTCCAGTTTCCTCCCATTCGTTCCTCATTTGTTTTGTTGTGCATTTTCGATTTTTGAGACATATTGCTTTAAGTTTTCTGTCTTGACGCTTTGATGTCTTCCTTGGTCTACCAGTATGTTTGCCTTTAACAACGTTCCCACGTTGTTTGTATTTGGTCCAGAGTTTAGACACAGCTGACTGAACAACCAACATCTTTTGCAACATTGCGTGATGATTTACCCTCTTTTAAGAGTTTGATAATCCTCTCCTTTGTTTCAATTGACATCTCTCGTGTTGGAGCCATGATTCATGTCAGTCCACTTGGTGTAACAGCTCTCCAAGGTGTGATCACTCCTTTTTAGATGCAGACTAACGAGCAGATCTGATTTGATGCAGGTGTTAGTTTTTGGGGATGAAAATTTACAGGGTGATTCCATAATTTATTCCTCAGAATTGAGTGAGTCCATATTTTTTTCCATCTGCTTGGTCTAAAAAAGTAACCGTTACTGACTGCCACAATTATTTTTCCTGATTTCTTATAGTGTTTCTTAAAGCCAGAAAGTTGCCATTTGAATGACTTTAGTTTTGTGTCATGTCTGTGATCTGCTTTTTTTCTACAAAATTAAACAACTGAATGAACATCCTCCGAGGCCGGTGATTCCATAATTATTGCCAGGGGTTGTATTTGCTGAATCTGTCACCCTACTAGCTATTGAAAATAAATGCCTACCCCTTAAAGACCTCTTTACTGGCGCATTCATGCCCTTCACATTCCAGGATAAGAATCTAATGGGACTACCCATTATAGTACACTCAGTCAAAAGTGCAACTATGGCCGCACTTTTCCAGCAGTATTACAGTGTGTTTATGGTCCCGTATTGACAAAAAAGGGTGATACAAACATTGGGCCACCTTAAGGGTCAAGGGCATGAAAGAGACACAACACAATTAACCAAATAAAAACAAATAGTATAAGAAAAAACTAATTATAACAAATACATACGGGCCAGTACACCCCCACCCTCTTGGTCCCCTTCACAAATGAAAAGGACTGCAGCTAAATCTGAGTTCCTACCACAGGCTCCAGCTACACTATCCTCATGACTTCATTAAAACAGAACCAAAAAAAAGTTAACCTCAGATGATAAGGGTCTCAATATAAAGAACAAAAACAAATCTTCAAAATTAGCAAAGCGTGTCTTACTAAAGACCCCTGACGCATGCATGACTTTGATCCATGCATGTGCATGCACTCTGCCATGTAAGAGAGTAAAATTCTCTCAAACCCATTGTAAACTGTGCGCGGCTTCATGCACGTGCGCAAAGAACATTTTGAAATGTCAAAAACACAGTGTGAGTGCAAGTTATTGTGTCAGTGCACCGCATCAGAGCACAGCTCATCTCATCATAAACATACTTTTACAGCTGTACACAAGAAGGGGTGAACATGCAAATTGTTTTACCAAGCTGTTACAATATAAAAATGATTAATAATTAACTTTTTAGACTATTCCAAATGCGTTCTCCACCACATTAAGTGCATGTGTGCGAGAGAGACAGAAAAGCTACAGCTGAAGCAGTCCGCTGTGATTCTGGAAGCGATTAGAGGCATTTTCAACAGCCAACTCCGATAGATGTGCACGCAAGTGCGCTGTTTAAAATCGTGCAAGTGTCAGGGCACCTTAAAGTTGTTAATCTAGTGACACATGGTACTAAGCACTGTAAATTACAAAAAAATAGATATATACGTATATTATCATAATAATACAGTCTAAACAACCAGTGTGAACAAAATGTACAAAAGGTTAACCCTTCATACAGTAGGTGTAGTCGAGTGGTGTTGTCCAAACAGGTGAAGAGAGACAGGCATTATACATGGCAGCTCAACACAAACTGGGGTCCTTTAGCACTGAGATCAAATGTCTCCCCCCCATTCTTCAGCAATCAGAGGAACATTTTCGGTAGAAGCAATCTTTAGGGCTGCTGTAGTGTGAATTTGGTTGATTTGTGTACAACTCGATGGCAACACATGGCGGTAGAGTCATATGAGCGCACCACAAAACGTCGCACCAAAGAGCAGGCGTGCATTACGCCAGCGCGATGGTTCATGCACACGACGGTGTCTGTCGAGCAAGAACAGTGTGACCTGCTGCTGCTCGCATTGTATTCCATGGCACGAGCTGCACCACATTGCGCTGCTGATGTGGAGGAAAATGAAATAAAAACCAGCTGTATAATTATACACTCAACAAAATATAAACGCAACACTTTTGGTTTTGCTCCCATTTTGTATGAGATGAACTCAAAGATCTAAAACTTTTTCCACATACACAATATCACCATTTCTCTCAAATATTGTTCACAAACCAGTCTAAATCTGTAATAGTGAGCACTTCTCCTTTGCTGAGATAATCCATCCCACCTCACAGGTGTGCCATATCAAGATGCTGATTAGACACCATGATTAGTGCACAGGTGTGCCTTAGACTGCCCACAATAAAAGGCCACTCTGAAAGGTGCAGTTTTATCACACAGCACAATGCCACAGATGTCGCAAGATTTGAGGGAGCGTGCAATTGGCATGCTGACAGCAGGAATGTCAACCAGAGCTGTTGCTCGTGTATTGAATGTTCATGTCTCTACCATAAGCCATCTCCAAAGTCGTTTCAGAGAATATGGCAGTACATCCAACCAGCCTCACAACCGCAGACCACGTGTAACCACACCAGCCCAGGACCTCCACATCCAGCATGTTCACCTCCAAGATCGTCTGAGACCAGCCACTCGGACAGCTGCTGAAACAATCGGTTTGCATAACCAAAGAATTTCTGCACAAACTGTCAGAAACCGTCTCAGGGAAGCTCATCTGCATGCTAGTCGTCCTCATCGGGGTCTCGACCTGACTCCAGTTCGTCGTCGTAACCGACTTGAGTGGGCAAATGCTCACATTCGCTGGCGTTTGGCACGTTGGAGAGGTGTTCTCTTCACGGATGATGTGAAGGAGATGTGTTGCACTGCATGAGGCAAATGGTGGTCACACCAGATACTGACTGGTATCCCCCCCCAATAAAACAAAACTGCACCTTTCAGAGTGGCCTTTTATTGTGGACAGTCTAAGGCACACCTGTGCACTAATCATGGTGTCTAATCAGCATCTTGATATGGCACACCTGTGAGGTGGGATGGATTATCTCAGCAAAGGAGAAGTGCTCACTATCACAGATTTAGACTGGTTTGTGAACAATATTTGAGGGAAATGGTGATATTGTGTATGTGGAAAAAGTTTTAGATCTTTGAGTTCATCTCATACAAAATGGGAGCAAAACCAAAAGTGTTGCGTTTATATTTTTGTTGAGTATAATTATTGAATATCACTGGGTTGATATAAGCAATACATAAAGGGGGGCACAATACAGAACCCTGCGGTTAAACAACCCCGGTAAAAAAAAAAAAAAAAAATAGCACCACTCACGTGATTTGAACCCACGCGTCCTGATTACCAAACAGAAACTTTACCACTATACTACAATACTACACTACACTGTCTCATTACAGGAGCATGAAATGGCTAAAATCAACAAGCAGACAAATGTATTTTCTAAGAAAGAAGAGCGCTGTGATAACTGACCAAACAGAGTCTGTTACAGTATATTTCTGCTGATATGTGACTGAAAGTGGTGTATTTGTTGTACTGTTGGCCTGTCATATGGTCCTGCGGCACCCTGCAGCTGTCCTGTCAGACAGACGTGACGTTCAGATCACATGCTACATGTCCACATAAACTGATGGTCCGGTCCAGCTGAAACAGCCTGTCAATGTGTGCGCTCTTCAGCCCGTCGCAGAAGCGATATATGTTTTTATGTTTTTCAGTGTGAGTACAGCAAGCGCACACGTGTATGTCCATCAAAACACGATGCATGTTCTGCAGCTCTGATGTCCCGGACCATTGATTTCAACAGCTGCCATGTACCCGTCTGTTCAGAGCACAGACCAAGGTGTCACTCTGTGATCAGATGAGATGCACCTCACCTGCGGGGGTGGGGGGCACACGCAAACCACACGCATGCACGTGTTGAGGGGAGTGGGGGGAGTGTGCGACACACACACACACACACACACACGTGTTGTGGGGGGAGCCCACGGCACACCACATCTCAGCAACTCCACAGTCGTGTGGAACTTAGACAAATTCCACTGCCAGCACGACAATGTTTGTCTGCGGACTGTTGTCGTGCCAAGAGTGCGACTGGCCAAACATTTTCTAAGTGCCAAACGAGCGGTGTTAGATGTTTGTGTGTGTCAGCTGGAATTTGGCCAACACCTGCGATGAGAAGGTTCAATGGGTTCACACAGCGCGCACACTGTCTTTCAGCTGCTGGTGTGCGCAAATACTTGTAGCAACAGGTGTATGAGGCGTTAGAGGCAGGGGCGATTTTTGCGCGGTTTTCACATGATTCCTGCGTCATGTACACTTCAACCAAACTTCGCACTATGTGTGAAGGGGCCCTTATGTTTGATCAACAAAGTTAACACTGAATGATATTACAGAGGACTGACTACAAAAAGTAATTATGAGAGGGCACTGAACACAAAAGAAAGTAGATGTCCACACCAAAAACAAGTGCCATGTCCCTTCTGGAAGGAAACGTATCTGGAGTCTGACCCTAATATTTTGAACTTTTCATATTGGCCATGTACTCTGCAAAATACATGAAACTAGCAAGTGACTGTGAATTGGAGCATTATATTTGTTTATTTGTGAAATGGGTTTATTCCATATGGATTAACCTTGCGGTCTGTCTTCCACCCCCTCCCCCTTCCATTTTTTAAATCAACACTGATAGTCGTTACAAACCTCTCCCATTCTTTTCAGGTTGTGGTATTTGGTGTGAATGCAGCATAAACTGGTTACCGTGTATTTTTGTTTTAATGAATTTAAGCACAGTGTGCAGCAGCTTGCCTTTGTTTCTGCACAGTAAACGTGTTGTGATGTTGTGTGGGTTATCCATTAATTTCACATGGCTGGTTAGTGACAGTAAATGCAGGCAGTTCATCAACCAGGCAGCTTGGCTTTGCAGAAAATGATTTCCAGCTAATTTATCCTCCTACGGTGAGTGTAGACTTGTTAACTGTGTCACATCAATGGAGAAAAGTGTTGTGGTTTTGTTTGTGTATGTTCTTTTTTTATTTCTAGCTGATGTACAGTCCTCGTCTTTGCAGGAATTCCAAGTAACGGTATGATTGATTGTATTGGTTTTTTTTCCTCTCCTTCCCATAATGAGTATGAGACTTTTTGCTTTTAAGCACTGAGGTGTGCTGATTGTTCATCTTTTCAGTGTTGTCCACAGAACATTACTGTTGCTGGCATAATGTACCACTTTCACAAGTTTTTCCACTTAATATTCACAGTGACTCCATCAGGAAAAATCTCGCTCCACTCCTCCTCACTTCAATGTGGTCAAGAAGCTTTAATGGCCATTTGGGTGTGTCACGGCAGAGACAACTAGGTGCTTTGGGCAAAAGCAGCCAATGAGTGTGCAGCAGAAGTTGAGCTTCCTTATAACTTCCATAATGGTGAATGAGGAGATGTTCAGTGTCACTCTGATAATGAGGCGACTGAACCTGGAGCTGTGTCATGACATGAGTGTAGTCTCACACCTTCTGCAGGCTCTGACCTCAAGCCACCTCAGAACTGGATTTTCAAATATCTAAAATCAATATACTCAGTTTCCAGCAAATTTAATTTGATTTTGGTGACATCTGCATTTAGGCTGCAACTAATAATTTCATTATTGACTAATTGTAATTATTTTTTAACACTTTTACAATTCACAATACACACATAACAGAGTGTAACATAACAGAGAAAATAGGTGTAACTCTCATGATGGCTAAGGAAATATAACTCGCATTTGAGAATCACTGGATCTTAAATATAGGTTGTGAAAAAAGTTGCTTTAGTGCCGTTTAAAGCTGGTTTTAAGCAGCTCTCAGAACTGGCTGAGTACAACGCTGAGTTTTCTCGATCAGCGCCTCAGCACAGCTCATGTCTGTCCCAGGGAGAGGTCCACATGCTACTTGGCACAGATCAGCACCAGTTTAAAACCTATTAATATTTTCAGGAGTTTGACCAGACTCCAAGCTGCATTGACCAACTCATGCTTATTTCCAGACGGCCCAATAGAGGCTCAATACAGCTCAGTGTACAGTCTTTATGATAAACACAGAAAGAATTGCTTCAGGGAGTTTTATCTCTCAAGTTCTTGTTTTTGTTTGCAATCTAAATAGTTTTGGTTAATTATTTTAGGCACAAATCTGATTCCATTAGTTTCATAGACATGTTTTCTTTACAAATATTCCAAAATTACACACATTTATTACGGTTTGGATGATACCTAGCACCCAATATGTTATAATAATATACGGGTGCTAATTCAGAATTATCAGGATTCATCAGAAATTCACTTATACAATTTTTTTCTTCTTTTTTTTTTTGCTTGCAACACAAGACCATGAAAAATGTTCAGTAGTGCACTTCTAGAGTCTATGTCATTAGTCATATTTTTTTTTAAATGATGCACATTTTTCTGAAGTTTTTTTTTTTTTGTCTGTTTTCTTTAGGCCATCATACTGCATATTTGGGCATTAAGCTAGTAAAATGTTTGCTGAAGTCAAATGCTGCCTGTCAATGTATGTTTCACAACCTTAGACTTGGCTACATAAAAAAAAAAAAAACAGGGAAAATGGTTTGGCAGTTCACAATGTCTGCCACAGCACATCAGGCAGGAGAACTCTTTTTGATGTCTTTGGCCCATTTACTGTATGAAAATTGGGTGCCGTCTTGCACACAGCCACAGAGCCTGCACTGGTCTGCATAGTACAGTAGTGTTCATAATAATAGTAGTGCTATGTGACTAAAAAGATTAATCCAGGTTTTGAGTATATTTCTTATTGTTACATGGGAAACAAGGTACCAGTAGATTCAGTAGATTCTCACAAATCCAACAAGACCAAGCATTCATGATATGCACACTCTTAAGGCTATGAAATTTGGCTGTTAGTCAAAAAAAGTAGAAAAGGGGGTGTTCACAATAATAGTAGCATCTGCTGTTGACGCTACAAACTCAAAACTATTATGTTCAAACTGCTTTTTTAGCAACCCTGTGAATCACTAAACTAGTATTTAGTTGTATAACCACAGTTTTTCATGATTTCTTCACATCTGCGAGGCATTAATTTTGTTGGTTTGGAACCAAGATTATCAGAATCAGAAGACGTTTATTGCCATTGCCAATGAACAGGATTCACAGACTAGGAATTTGCTTTGATATAATGGTGCAGCATTAAGGAGAAAGCAATATAAAATGCTAAGATAAAATATAAAATATGTGCCAAAATAAGATAAAATATAAGATAAAATATGAAAGGCTGTGTGCAGCAGAAGAACAGAAAAACAGTGCAGTGGGAGGAGTGCAATTAAAAACCAAAGTACATTGTCTAAAGTGACCTGCGATAAAATTATAAAGTGACAGAGTTAAGGTTAAGGTGACTGAGTTATGAGGTGTTCATGAGTCTAACGGCAGAGGGGAAGAAACTGTTCTTATGGCAGGAGGTTCTGGTCCGGATGGACCGTAGCCTCCTGCCCGAGGGGAGTGGTTTGAATAGACTGTGTGCAGGGTGAGAAGGGTCGGCTGTGATCCGACCTGGTCGGCCCAGAGTCCTGGAGACGTGCAGGTCGTGGAGAGATGGAAGGCTACAGCCGATCACCTTCTCAGCAGAGGCCACAATGCGCTGCAGCCTGTGTCTGTCCCTGGCTGTGGCCCCGGTGTACCACACTGTGATGGAGGAGCAGACGATGGACTCGATGATGGCGGTGTAGAACTGCACCATCAGCTGGACAGGCAGCTTGGCCTTGTTCAGCTGCCGCAGGAAGTACATCCTCTGCTGGGCCTTCTTGATGAGGGAGCTGATGGAGCTTGAGGTCCTGGGTGATGGTGGTGCCGAGGAAGCGGTTTTGAGATTTTGCTGAAGATTTTGCTTGTTTACTAGTGTGCTTGGGGTCATTGTCTTGTTGAAACACCCATTCAAGGGCATGTCCTCTTCAGCATAAGGCAACATGACCTCTTCAAGTATTTTGACATATCCAAACTGATCCATGATACCTGGTATGCGATATATAGGCCCAACACCATAGTAGGAGAAACATGCCCATATCATGATGCTTGCACCACCATGCTTCACTGTCTTCACTGTGAACTGTGGCTTGAATTCAGAGTTTGGGGTTCGTCTCACAAACTGTCTGCGGCCCTTGGACCCAAAAAGAACAATTTTACTCTCATCAGTCCACAAAATATTCCTCCATTTCTCTTTAGGCCAGTTGATGTGTTCTTTGGCAAATTGTAACCTCTTCTGCACGTCTTTTATTTAACAGAGGGACTTTGCGGGGGATTCTTGCAAATAAATTAGCTTCACACAGGTGTCTCCTAACTGTCACAGCACTTACAGGTAACTCCAGACTGTCTTTGATCATCCTGGAGCTGATCAGTGGGTGAGCCTTTGCCATTCTGGTTATTCTTCTATCCATTTTGATGGTTGTTTTCCATTTTCTTCCACGCGTCTCTGGTTTATTTGTCCACTTTAAAGCATTGGAGATCATTGCAGATGAACAGACTATAATTTTTTGCACCTGCGTGTAGGTTTTCCCCTCTCCAATCAACTTTTTAATCAAACTGCGCTGTTCTTCTTAGCAATGTCTTGAACATCCCATTTTCCTCAGGCTTTCAAAGAGAAAAGCATGTTCAACAGGTGCTGGCTTCATCCTTAAATAGGGAACACCTGATTCACAGTTGTTTGTTCCACAAAACTGACAAACTCACTGACTGAATGCCACACTACTATTATTGTGAACACCCCTGTTTCTACTTTTTTTTACTAATAGCCCAATTTCATAGCCTTAACAGTGTGCATATCATGAATGCTTGGTCTTGTTGGATTTGTGAGAATCTACTGAATCTACTGGTACCTTGTTTCCCATGTAACAATAAGAAATATGCTCAAAACCTGGATTAATCTTTTTAGTCACATAGCACTACTATTATTCCGAACACTACTGTATCTTCAACTGTGGTGCTTGGCCTGAACTGATGTGGAGTCCTTGCTTCAGTCCAGTCCACATTTTGCTCACATCTACCCTGCACATTTCAGCCATTTCACAAATAAAGATTCACCTTCATTCCTCATTATTGCACTCTCTAGCTGACACATCTTAAAGTGCCAAATCTATGCTTAAATTAGTAATACTAGCCAAATACCCACCTTACACACAGTAACTTTGCTAGGTGAAAATTTAAAAGGCTAAAATCATATATTTCACCATTTCATCATTTACCTGCTATAAGATAGTCACTAGTGCATTGCCTGTGGGGATCAACAAGCTCTAGATTGGGTAGTGTTTATAAAATAGGAAACTGACATTTATCAAGGGTGGTAATAAATTATGCAAAGTTTCTATAATGAGTTGGAATGGTGTGTGAGTCCAGAATGTTTTTAGAACCTTAGACTTCAACAGTTTTTAGAAGAAGAACTCCACCCTTTTATTTCCTGTTAATTATGTAATTTTTTTATGTTAATTTATTGTCTTAATGTATTCATAAATTGTTTAGGTTGTTGTTGTTGTTATCATCAGTATTATTATTTTATTTCATTATTATTTCTATTTTGTCATTTGCTTTTTAAATGGACCACAAAGGAAAAGTGTTTTCACTTTCTTGTGACATCCGTGTATTTTGTAACATATTTACAATTATATTATGCACTTACATTGAACTTACTAAATAAAACCATGCACACACGCTTTTAATATATAAATGATTTACCGCCCCCTGCTGGAATGGCATGTGAGTCCAGAATGTAATTGTCAATATCCATTGTTCAGTGTTGTTAGCTAATATCCGTAGTTTATCCCAAAATATTAGTCCTGTCAATGTTCGGTTCTGGTGGCGTTCATCCTTGACCCAAAATACATAAGGATACCAAATGGCAAATGTCAGCTCTCACCAGTTTGTCCATGATCAGAATTATACTCGCGCGTGCACACACACACAGAGCCTTTTGTTTTTTCTACATTCTGCTGCAAGCAGGTGCTTTTATTTTTACACACCCACAAACAGAGATAGTGGTAGAAGACATCAAACTTACTACCCTTCTCACTCATCGTAATGGCAACATGCCACTTAACTAAACCAGTTGAGCTACAAAAATGCAATAAATCAATAACAGTAATAACCCTGTTAAACTAACATGAACCACAATAACAACATTTAAAATCCTAAACCCCGAACTCCCATGGTGCTTTGCAACAAATTGTCCATTGTTCACTGTTGTTAGATATCACTAATTTCTCCAAAAATATTAGTCCTATCAACTTTCCGTTTTCACAGCATTCATCCTTGACCCAAAATACATAAGCATACCAAATGGCAAACGTCAGCTCTCCCCAGTTTCTCCGTGATGGAAGCCATACGCACGCATGCACACAGAGGCCAGTTGGCTATTATAATATAGATGATGATGATGGGGACAAAGAGTTTTGCCATTTCAGAATCACACTGGTCACTGATGTTTATGCAGCAATGCAACTCTCCTATCACAGAACCTCCGAGTACACAACATTGGTGATAAGTTTGCTTTTCGTTTTTATGGTTCGTCGCAAAGATTTTTAAACACTCAACGGCCTGGCTGAATGGCCCGTTCGCTTTGAGAAATACTGTGTCACTTTGTTCTACATCTCATTTCTAAATATTCTGTTCCAAAATAACAACTCTGCACTCCTTATCACAAACTGCAATTTTAAGCGTCTTGGCTGTGACCAGCAGTTATGTGACAAAAATTCAGCAAATCAGCTGATTTTTCCAAGATTGAATTGAGATCAGAGAAGGAAAAAAAAAAAGGAAAGCTATGGTGAGAGAGAATGTGGAGAGTATATATGTGGCTGGTTCTTCAACTACACGCATTTAACGTTCCAGCAGTGAAATTTCAGATTTATTTTAAAATTTGTCACAATTTGTCATAGCATAATATATATAATATAGTATAATGCTGACACTGCACGTGTGCCATTTTTGTCCATTTCTCACCAGAATTTTTCCAAGTTACACTCCAGATTTTTCCTGTTTATGCAGCTTAAATGTGTCCAACTTTTCAAATTAGACATGTTTATATTTTAATGGACAACCAGTGTTATTTTCAAATAGACCGAATCTACTGGAATGAAAACTTGTTTCTGGGAGGATTCTAGCGTTGATCCGATTGCCTTTCTGTTTGATAAGCATGAAGTGATAAAACAGATAGTGTTCAGAAATGCCACGGCGAAAGTTCAAAAACACATTTCACATTGCATAAATACACAGCAACTGATTTTATTTCTCGGGCTGTTGTATGCACGTTTAATTTGTCAAATGTTTCCAAATCATGTCAACACATTGAACATGAATGCTGTTATACGTGGATTTTCCCTTTGCATGGGTTGGAAAACTAAACATTACACACAGTGCCACCTACATTTGTAAGGTCATCTGGTCTTTCCTTTTTGCTAAAGCTTATAGTTAGGGCTGGATCAGGTGACCCTGAACCATCCCTTAGTTATGCTGCTATAGACGTAGACTGCTGTGGGGTTCCCACGATGCACTGTTTCTTTCTCTTTTGCTCTGTATGCACCACTCTGCATTTAACCATTAGTGATCGATCTCTGCTCCCCTCCACAGCATGTCTTTTTCCTGGTTCTCTCCCTCAGCCCCAACCAGTCCCAGCAGAAGACTGCCCCTCCCTGAGCCTGGTTCTGCTGGAGGTTTCTTCCTGTTAAAAGGGAGTTTTTCCTTCCCACTGTAGCCAAGTGCTTGCTCACAGGGGGTCGTTTTGACCGTTGGGGTTTTACATAATTATTGTATGGCCTTGCCTTACAATATAAGGCGCCTTGGGGCAACTGTTTGTTGTGATTTGGCGCTATATAAAAAAAAAAAAAATTTGATTGATTGATTGATTGGTCTTAGAAGCTGTTTGTTAAAAAGGAAAAATTCATGCTGTCCTTGGAAACCTTCACAGCCAAAGAGGAAAGTGTGTGTCTAATAAACAGAAAAGAGCAGACAGTCTGTGCAGAGTCTAAAAGAAGGCTGCCTTTGTTAATGATTTATCTTGGTAAAGCATGTTTGTAGATTGAATTAGGTTTTTTGTATTCGGTAAATATAAATTGGTGCGTTATATATAAATATAAATAAGGTGCATTTACACATGAGCAAGACGCGTTACGAATGTCATTTTTGTGTCATTGGTGACATTCCTGACATTCTTAACGTGACTTAACGCATCTGAATAGGTTTCTTAATAGTGCGTGATATTCTTGATATTCGTGGAGCATGTTTTTGGCTGATAAAAAGTCTTCCACGAATGTCACACACCGCCCTCATTTCGTCTCACGTCGTGGAGGTCGCAACTGAGCGTGTTGATCCGTCTTGATGAGTATTGATCCTTAATAGAACGTGACAACGTTCGTAGTGGTTCCTGTGATGGTTCTTGGAGCCCAAACTGTCGCGCGTTATTATGAAGTGACACAGAAACTGTCAAGTTTTGACACGACTTGTAACACAGCGTCACATTTCACTGCGCGCCACAACAAATCAGTTTTCTGTCACGTGTGCACAATTAAACTCGGCTCCACGGCGTTCAGTTTGATGCAGGATGCCGAAGAGGAACAGTGACGTGAAGTCAGCCAAGTGTCGTTCCACAGTTCCTGCTGAAGCTCCTCAGGACGCTCCTGCAGGTGTTCCACCTGCTGTTGTAACTGATGAGCGGGAGAACGAGTCTGAACCAGAGGAACCAGAGGAGCGAGAGGAGCCTCACGTGCAGCCAGACATCTCTGCACCTCCTCCAGTCCGGTGGAGGAAGAAGCGTGCGCACAATTAAACCCTGCTGCACCGCATTCAGTTTGATTGTTGACACCAAGTCGTCTAAAAGTCTCATTTCAGTGCTCTTCAGCGCGCTCCTGCATGTGTTCCACCTGCTGCATGTGCCTGATGTTTGGGAAAACACGCGAGACGAGAGCCGCATGAAGCCACACATCTGGCTCTGTCCTCCTCCTCTCTGCGCCACTCCATGGCACAGAGCCCAACTATGCATGCAGTCACAAAGTTCTTCTGAAAAACTGGAGCGATCTGAATTCGGTTGGGTGAATATGGGTGTGTGTGTGTCTGTGTGTGGAGACAATTCACCTCGTCCACAACGTGACAGAACTTAACGATGCGCTGTTGCGCGCAACAACGCGGAACACTATTCTTGACCGTGCGTAATGGTTCTTGATAATTCTCCAGCAACACGTGCCATTAATCGTAACGTGTGGTAACAGGTTGCAGCAGTTCCTGAGGACACCTGACACCTCTGCCCTGAATAATCACATTTATGATCAGCGGCCAAGAATGTGTACTTCGTGGCATTCGTGACTTTTCGTCGTTATGTGTAAACGCAGCATTAAGCTAAACGTAGGATGTGAACATCGCAAATCTTTAGAGCTGTAAAGTTTTTAAAAGAATTGTCTGTCATGGGCCGATGTCGTTCAGAGAGAAGATGGTGAGAAAAACTGTTTGAAAAAAGTCTGATAAGGACAAGAATCTGTGGAATTGTTGCTGGCTTCATGAACACATGAAACGAGAAAAGTGATCTGTGCTCTCAGGAAACACGGTAAGAATTTTTCTCTTTCCAGAAAATAAACATTGTGCTGTTCAAACAGGATTTTAGACAATATTATGTGACTTTTTCATTTATCTAGACTTTCTTTCATTGGAAAAAAAACTGGCTTTGAATGGATTTAAGAATATAATTGAGTTTTTATAAATGTAGACTTTTTTCATGGGAAAAAGACTGTGGCGTTGAGTGGATTTACAGGATTTTACACAAGAATATGTTGCTTTTTTATTATAACGTATGTTATTGATATTTTACCCTGATTTTAAAAATATTCTAGAAGTTTTAGCTGTGGTTTTTGAAATGTTTTAACAGTCTTTTCAGTCTTCATGAATTTCATGTAGTTTAATTGTTCTGAGTTAATGCATAATTTGGTTTACAATTAAAAGGAAAATCATTCCAGGTCCTACTTCCACATCATATTCTCTTATTTCAACATGATCATTGACGGGTCAAATGAAAGGTTGCATACAGGGTCATTTAAATGTGCACTAATTTTGAGATTTTTTTTTTTTTGTTCCAGGAGATGCTGAAAATGTATCATTAGATAAAAAATTAATTTGGTTTCTGGGATCCCACGGGGACTCCTGGGAGCCTATGTCCCCCAGACCCCTGCAAATTTTCCTCGGATTTCACAGTTTTCATTTCATGCCCTGGCCATAACATATCTCTAATAACATGGAAATAGTCAGGCAGTGTAAAATTACGAAGTGTTGTTTAAAGTCTTTCCTCAGTGTAAAGCAAGGAAAAGCTTCTTGTCACACTGTTGCCCACATGAAGCTGGATGACTGATGTGAAGATAGTGAGGCGTAGTGTTCATGGTTAATTTGGGTGCGAAGAACAGATGGTGTCCATGTGCATCTTGGAAGAAGCCTACTCTGACAGTCTGGAGCCACTTTGTTAATCCTCTTATGCCAGGTCCCTGAATACAAGGATGTTTAATCTTGGGTCTTTTTCCTTTTATAATAAGGTAACTCCAAAGGAAAACGTCAGAAAAAGATTGTGTACAAGACCCAGAACTACCTGAACCGCTACGCTGCAGATGGTCTCCGCACGCTGTGCATTGCCAAAAAGGTAAAAAGTGCTCAACAGCTGTGTTGCTTGTTAAAGCTTTCACCCCAATAATGTGTGATAAAACACATCAAGGTCTCACATTTGTTCCTTAATCCGTCTGTACAAAACAGAGGTTCTTCACTTTAAAATGTGTGATGTTTTAAGTCAGTTGCATGTATGTAAGTATATGTGTGAGCTTGTATGTGACTTTCCTTTTCTGTCAGATTCTGAGCAAAGAGGAATATGCCTGCTGGGTACAGCACCACCTGGAGGCTGAGACAGCCATTCAAGGAAGAGAGGAGCTTCTGTTTGAGTCAGCCCTCCGACTAGAGACAAACCTCCAGCTTTTGGGTAATTTTTAAAATGTTTTTGTTTTCGGATACAGAAAAGAAGCTATGTTAATAAGATTATAAATTAATCATTTTAATTTATAGAATGTTGTCATTTGTTGATCTAGGAAGCTTTGAAATTCGACAGTGAAGTGTGAATCAACTTTTTAAAATCGAAAAATTGCTTAAAGGTTTAAAAACAAAAGTCATAAAAATAGTTTTCTTCAGCACCACTATAATTTTGTTCCTTAGTATTCATATCAAGTATTCAGTCATATAAGACTAATGTGATCACAGTTCACCTTATCTGGAAAAAAAAATCGAATTTTAACCCATGTGGGTTAAAATAAAGTAGCAGCACTTCATAATGCGTTTTCTGTGTTGATATCATAAATGATGTGGAATACAGTGTATTCAGACACTCGCTATGCTGCATATGCTAAGTGTTAGCATCATGGAGCTGAAACGTGCAACAGACCTTTTGTTGTGACTAAATTGGCAAAAAAAAAAAAGTATAAAATGGGAACTGAAAAATGGGAATGGACAGACCCATTAAACCTATGACCAGAGATCCCTTTAGAAAGAATTTGGGTCAGATTTCAACAGATATTTTGCTGAATATGCCTTGCTCTGTCCACGATTAATTAACCCCTTCGAAGCCTGTATATCCCATCGATGGGAAATTTCACTTTTTATTTGTAAGATACTGACAAGCCGAAATGAGGCGGGTGGTAGGGGGTTAACTAAGGCAGGTGTGCTCAGCCAATCGCAACAAAACTCCAGACTTGATGAAGCTGTGATTGTACCAGATACAGTGGGGTAAAAAAGTATTTAGTCAGTCCCTGATTGTGCAAGTTCTCCTACTTAGAAAGATGAGAGAGGTCTGTAATTTTCATTATAGGTACACTTCAACTATGAGAGACAATATTAGAAAAATAAATCCAGGAAATCACATTGTAGGAATTTTAAAGACTTTATTTGTAAATTATGGTGGAAAATAAGTACTTGGTCAATAACAAAAGTTCAACTCAATACTTTGTAACATAATCTCTGTTGGCAATGAAAGAGGTCAAACGTTTCCTGTAAGTCTTCACCAGGTTTGCACACACTGTAGCTGGTATTTTGGCCCATTCCTCCATGCAGATCTCCTCTAGAGCAGTGATGTTTTGGGGCTGTCACTGGGAAGCAACTCCCTCCACAGATTTTCTGGAGACTGGCTTGGCCACTCCAGGACCTTGAAATGCTTTTTACAGAGCCACTCCTTCGTTGCCCGAGCGGTGTGTTTGGGATCATTGTCATACTGGAAGACCCAGCCACGTTGCATCTTCAATGCTCTCACTGTTGGAAGGAGATTTTGGCTTAAAATCTCATAATACATGGCCCCGTACATTCTTCCCTTAACACGGATCAGTCGTCCTGTCCCTTTTGGAGATAAACAGCCCCAAAGCATGATGTTTCCACCCTGATGCTTCACAGTAGATATGGTGTTCTTGGGATGCAACTCAGCATTCGTATTCCTGCAAACATGACTAGTTGAGTTTTTACTAAAAAGTTCTATTTTGGTTTCATCTGACCACATGATATTCTCCCAATCCTCTTCTGGATCATCCACATGCTCTCTAGCAAACTTCAGACGGGCCTGGACATGTACTGGCTTAAGCAGGGGGACACGCATGGCACGGCAGGATTTGAGTCCCTCGCTGTGTAGTGTGTAGCCTTTGTTACTTTGGTCCCAGCTCTCTGCAGGTCATTCATCAGGTCCCTCCGTGTAGTTCTGGGATTTTTGCTTACCGTTCTCATGGTCATTTTGACCCCACGGGATGACATCTTGCGTGGAGCCCCAGATCGAGGGAGATTATTCATGTAAATGTGTAAATTGAGATTGGAATAAGATTGTAAATGCATAGACAGTTCCTTAAAAACACATAAATATATTTAAAATGTGTTTAACGTGTTAAAAAATAAAAAGAAACACACGAAGATGTTGAAATTGTGTGTGTGTGTGTGTGTGTGTGTGTGTGTGTGTGTGTGTGTGTGTGTGTGTGTGTGTGTGTGTGTTGGGGGGGGAGCTATTCATTTGTTCTCTGCGGTCCCCCTCAGAGCTCACTCTCCCACACTTTCAAAAGACCCCTGTTTTAGATCTTTGAGTTCAGCTCAAGAAAAATGGGAGCAAAAACTAAAGTGTTGCATTTATATTTTTGTTCAGTTGTTCAGTGTAGCTGCTTGTGAAACCGTGCTGTCAATCTCTGGGTCCTGGTGGCCCCTAACACCACTGTTCCTTGTATGAAATGCTTTAAGGCACAGATTGGAATAATGTTTGTGGGACTATGTTCTTTTTTTCCAGTCATGGTTAATCAGAAACTGGATTGTGTTTCCATCCATTCTAATCCATTTTGGACCTGGGTGCATCTTTGCCTGCAGGAGCCACAGGCATTGAAGACCGGCTGCAGGATGGTGTGCCTGAAACCATCGCCTCTCTGCGGAAGGCAGGCCTGCAGATATGGGTGCTGACCGGGGACAAACAGGAGACGGCCATCAATATCGCATATGCTTGCAAGCTGCTGGACCCCGAGGAGGAGATCCCGACACTGAATGCTGATTCTCAGGTGATCCATATCAGCCAGCATTCCACATGTCATTCAAGTAATAAAACCCGTAAGGCAAATTTTCTACTTTAAGCAATTGTCATTCTTGACACTGACATAATTTTGAGTGTGCTGACAATATTCACTTACTAGCAACTACGATGCTCCTCAGGCGTTTGCTGTAGTTCAAGGACTTATAGGGAGGTGAAGGTATAGAGCAGTGGTTCAGAAACTTCTCTTTCTGCAGAGACCCCCCTTTTGTTGATAAGAATTACCCCCCCACTCCACTCTGACACACCCGGACAAGTCTTTTGCTTCCAAACTCTAGAGAAATTTATTTTAAACATTGTAATTTACAGAAACTCGAACACATATCCCCTTCATAGTGGAGTTATTGAAGTCACATGCATCATGTGCCTTGAATGTTTTTTGTTTAACTGTCTCATTGAGGAATGCTTACGTGACTTACGTGACGGCACAGTTTTGATAAATGCTGCTCTCTGTCAAAGTGGACCCTCTGTTTTAGTTTGTCATGCTGCTATCAGCACAACTACTATAACCCCCAGTTAAACATCATTTTTACTCAAACATTTCCTCAGATCCAGAGGATGATGCAAGTGCACTTTTACAGTTGCTTTCCATGCTGAAAACTTCCTTTTCCAATGCTTTCTTCATCACCAGTAGCTTAAACAACACTCTGCAGTAGGGAATGTTCATGCACTTTGATGTGAAAGCTAAAACCTGGAGATGATGTTCTCACTTTTTATTTCTGCTGGGTAATGCACCATTCGACCTGTCTGTATCGAGCATAAATACCCAAATTTGATCATTTCCAACAAACTTGATAGCAATACATAATAGTGATTGTATTATCACCCAGCTGTAGGTGACTCCTCCACCATGATTTATTATGTTTCACTGCATTTTTGTTTATAAGAACTGCTTTTAAGATGAATTTAGATATACGAGGGCTGTCCATAAAGTATAGGTCCTTTTTATTTTTTTCAAAAACTATATGGATTTCATTCATATGTTTTTACGTCAGACATGCATGAACCCTCGTGCGCATGCGTGAGTTTTTCCACGCCTGTCGGTGACGTCTTTCGCCTGTGAGCACTCCTTGTGGGAGGAGTCGTCCAGCCCCTTGTCGGAATTCCTTTGTCTGAGAAGTTGCTGAGAGACTGGCGCTTTGTTTGATCAAAATTTTTTCTAAACCTGTGAGACACATCGAAGTGGACATGGTTCGAAAAATTAAGCTGGTTTTCAGTGAAAATTTTAACGGCTGATGAGAGATTTTGAGGTGACACTGTCGCTTTAACGACTTCCCACAGTGCGAGACGTCGCGCTGCGCTCTCAGGCGGTGTCATCAGCCTGTTTCAAGCTGAAAACCTCCACATTTCAGGCTCTATTGATCCAGGACGTCGTGAGAGAACAGAGAAGTTTCAGAAGAAGTCTGTTTCAGCATTTTATCCGGATATTCCACTGTTAAAGGAGATTTTTTAATGAAAGACGTGCGGACAGGTCCGTGCGTCGGGACGCAGCCGGCGCGGAGCGGCGGCACAGGAAAAACACCTCCGTGTTGATAACCATTTGTAAAATCCAGGCGGCTTTTGATGGCTTTCAGTGGAGTGAGTATATGAGAAATTGTTTAACAGCTGGACATGTTCCAACTTGTCCTTAAGGCTTCCAATGGAGGTGTTTTTCCTGTGGCGGAGCGTCGCGGCGGCTGCGAGCCGATGCGCGGACCCGTCCGCACGTCTTTCATTAAAAAAATCTCCTTTAACAGTGGAATATCCAGATAAAATGCTGAAACCGACTTCTTCTGAAACTTCTCTGTTCTCTCACGACGTCCTGGATCAATAGAGCCTGAAATGTGGAGGTTTTCAGCTTGAAACAGGCTGATGACGCCGCCTGAGAGCGCTGCACGACGTCTCGCACTGTGGGAAGTCCTTAAAGCGACAGTATCACCTCAAAATCTCTCATCAGCCGTTAAAATTTTCACTGAAAACCAGCTTAATTTTTCGAACCATGTCCACTTCGATGTGTCTCACAGGTTTAGAAAAAATTTTGATCAAACAAAGCGCCAGTCTCTCAGCAACTTCTCAGACAAAGGAATTCCGACGAGGGGCTGGACGACTCCTCCCACAAGGAGTGCTCACAGGCGAATGACGTCACCGACAGGCGTGGAAAAACTCACGCATGCGCACGAGGGTTCAAGCATGTCTGACGTAAAAACATATGAATGAAATCCATATAGATTTTGAAAAAAATAAAAAGGACCTATACTTTATGGACAGACCTCGTACTTTATACTTCATTTGACAACTGACTGAAAATTCTGGATATCTGGTTTGCAGTTGTGTAGCAAGCAGTGTTGCCACAGTTACTTTGAAAAAGTAATCCAATTACTGATTACTGATTACTCCTTCAAAAAGTAACTTAGTTACTTTACTGATTACTCAATTGTAAAAGTAACTAAGTTAGATTACTAGTTACTTTTTTAGTTACTTTCCCCAGCTGCCGACAACAACCCACGTCAACATGACAATGATACCTGTTTTGCCAAAACTCACTTTATAGTCACCCTTTCTTGACTTCAATGAAAATAAATACTTGTTTTATAAAAGTAAAATAAAGACCTCTTTCTTGACCTCATATTTAACTGTTGACAGCACTGTAACAGTAAAACTTGCAATTTCAAACCTACATTGTTTATAAATGTAACTATTAAATTCTAACATTTTTCTAACATTTAAATTCTCTCTAAACATTTTACTTGTCGAAATTATTATTATTTTAAGCAATATTAGTAGTTGTAGTAAAAAACGGCTTCAAAACTGGACCTTTAATCTAGGGCTGTTGTGGGGGGGGCACATCCTTGCCCCACACCCCCATTCCATCTGGATTCGCCCCTGCTTTGGCGTTTGAGCACAAAGAATGGATAACATTTATTTATGCAGAAAACAGGACCAGATTTACAGGTAAGAAAGTTTTATTGCGTTTTCACATCATGTGGTCCTCAGAAAGAGAGTTTAGGTGCATTTGAGTGGAAAATAGTGTTAGTTGTTGACGCGTCGCGGAGGATCAGCTGTTTTTAACGAGACGATACGGAGCAGCTCAGCTCAGAATTCTAAATAAAGGAGGAAAAAAGTATAAAAATGTCTTCGTAAAGCTCAGTGCAGGTGTGCTGATCACCGCCTTTAAGAGGTGAGGACGAGTCGAGCAGCTGCAAAAAACTGCGGATGAAAAGCTCACAGCTCACTTAAAGTGGGACGGTCAGTCGAACCCCGACCTCCTGCCCACGGACCAAGTTTAATGCTGCTATCGACCCACAATGAAAAATAATAGTAACGCACAGTGACATGGAGAAGTAACTTTAATCTGATTACTGATTTGGAAAGATTAACGTGTTAGATTACTCGTTACTAAAATAAGTGGTCAGATTAGAGTAACGCGAGAGAGAAAACTGACCCACCTTTCGTCAAAAAAGTGACAGCTGCCAATCAAAATCGACCACGTCACTAAGCCCCGCCCCCTCTATGACGTCACAGCCAATCAAAATCGATGACGTCACTATGTCCCGCCCCTAAGCCCCTCCCCTAGTCCCGCCTCCAAGCCCCGCCCCTTATGACGTCACAGCCAATCATAATTGATGATGTCATTATGCCCCGCCCCTAAGCCCCGCCCCTAGTCCCGCCTCCGAGCCCCCACCCCTTATGACGTCACATCCAATCAGAGTTGATGATGTCAGTATGTCCCGCCCCTAAGCCCCGCCCCCGGCTCCTCCCCTAGTTCCGCCCCTGGCTCCTCCCCTAGCCCCACCCCCAAGCTCCTCCCCTAACCCCGGCCAAGCACCGCCTCCAAGCCATACCTCCCCTCCCACCCAGGGTCTAATATTTTAATGTCATTTTATTTCATGAATTAAAGAATGATTAAAAATACCTAGATCTTTTTAATGTATTAAAGAATTAACTAATTCTGAAATAATTAAACATAAATCACTGTCTATTATTTAATGCCCCTTTAATATTTTTAATTCTTAAATTATTACGTTTCCTTTTCTGTTTTTTAATTCGTAAATTAAAGAAGGGGAACAAATAGCCGTCTCTCGGCTGTAAGTCTTTGCAGCAAGACGGTGAAATACCCACGCATAGAGCCGCTCGCGGAAACATGACCCCACGGCTGTAAAACCTGTTGCAGACGCTGTGTCTGTGTGAGTGCGTGTGTGTGTGTGCGTGTGTGTGTGTGTGTGTGTGCGTGTGTGTGTGTGTGGCGGGACACCCGCTGAGCGGAGATGCTGCCCCGAGGTGATGAACCCGAAGAACAATAAACAATGCTCCTTATCACTTACGCCAAACGGTGTTTTTAGAGCAAAAGGTAAGGAATTACGCCCCGCGGACGAAGAAGGGTTTAAAAATCCCCTTTCCGACGATAGAGTGACATACAGCATTCACCATGGCGAGACGAACTCCGATCCTCCGCTACATCTGCGAGACCCCGGTTAACATCACCATGACAACAGAAGGCTCGCTTGCTCCAAAAAAAGCGAGAATGTACGTCAGCCATCTGAGCCAGCCGATGCCGGAGGAAGATCTGACGTACAGCCTGGAGGGGCACGAACGTTTAACTTACACGTTTGACCCGTATTATGCCCAAGTAAGTTTCTTCACTCTGGCCGAGGGTGAGACTGCCACTCGAGGAACCCCACGGGTGGCGCTTACTTCCGCCGATTGGGGTGTCTTCTCCGCGGCGGCGGGCTCGATGATTCGCGACACGGTCAACCCTGAACCTCCAGGAGATCGGATGCCGGAAAAGAAGAAAACACGCTTCCAACTCACCTGGCTCAGCGCCCAGGGGCCTCGCTATAGGGTGATATTTCAGCGTGGACCTCCTGACACTGTCTCTGAGGGTGAAATTAAGTTGGAGCGGGTTAGTGCCAGTGGCCACGTCAGAAGCGTCACAGCTGCGGCTGAGAGCTGGCATGAGATGTTCAACACCTGCAACGACAGGATTACGGGCCTCTTTACAAGGTGCCTGGCCTGGAGGGACGTTATCGAAGTCCGAAAAAACTTGGCCCCTCTTTTTACTTAAAAAAAAATAAATAAAAAAATAAAATAAAAAAAATAAAAAAATAAAAAAAACTCTGACGTAGCTCCTCCCCGCATGCACAGGGATTTCTATAAAAACCAGGGGACATCTCATTCAAGCATCGGACGACGAACCAGCATGAGCTCCTCAACCTCTCCCATTGCAGCGGCCGACGACATCGCTTGTGACTGCGCGCTCGACTGTGGAAGAGACCAGCCCTCCCTGAGCCAGGCTTCACGGACCCGCGGTGGGTACGAGAGCCCGTGGGGAGTTCAGCTCGAGGCGGTCTGGGGCGAGATCCATCCTTCTCACGCGCTTTCCAGCCCGGGAGGCGTGGGGTCTCTTCCCGCTGTCACGGAGGCCGCGAGTCCGCGGGAGGTACAAGACCTCAAGCCGGCTGAAATACGCCACATCTTTCGCATCTGACCGGCCTGACGGGTTCCTGTCAGAGGAATTCCTGAAAACGGTGAAAGTCGGCGTGGCACACTTACTTTTGGCTGTGATCAAAAGTTACAGACAAAAACTCTGTTACGGGTGTGAGATCGATCACCCCAGCCAGCGCCAGCACGAGTGCCTGGACCCGTTAAATGAATATTTCTTTACCGGACATTTTGAGAGATTAATGGTGAGACTCTGGAGACCGACCTTCATCCCGGCTGTGGTAAAGCTCCTAGCCCAGCACTTCTTCAACCCATCGGCTGCGAGGGTCCAGGGGGCGGTAGAAAACATTCTCACTGAGCTGAAATACACTGATAATTTTGAAGCAAAGATCAACGAACTGTACACGTTTCGGTGAAGACGCAGATCTCGACCTGGAGGGGATGGTAGCCTATAACCCCGACGACTGAAAAAAACCTGCTTTTTTTTTGTTTGTTTTTTTTTAAAATATCATTATATTGTTTACAGTCATGGGTAATTGTGTGATGATTCTCTTTCAAAGCTTGCGGGAAGTTTATATTATACGTGGACTCTCGTATAAGCTGGAGCGGGTAGTCATTCGCAGGCTGGAGACCCCAGACACCCCGCCTTCATGCGCTTTGGAGAGGGTCTTCGACGTTATCAGACGTCGCCCCGGGCCCGGAGTCTGGACAGATCATATCTACAGCGCGGCTCTCCATTCATCTGAAAAATCTCTGTACAACGTATTACTGAAAATCTCTGTTTTGACCACTGACGATTTTACACGGTGTAATACGATGCATCTGCTTACATTATACACTCTGTTTGTGGATGTGATAGCGTGCCGGGTGAAACAGATGGGGGTGTCCAGAGGGGAGATTGTTCCTACACTTTTACAGCTGAATACTGAAATAAACCGTAAATGCGGGGGAGATGTATTACTGAGAGTTTTCCAGTTTTGTACGTGAACGTATGCTTTTTTCCTTCACGTATGCTGTGTTTAATAAACATGAACAATTGCTTTTTTCTCTGTGTGTGACTTTAATGAATGTAATAAAGCACATATTCTAAACCTTATACGGCCTGTGTTCTTTCCTATAATATTGTTGAAAAAGGGTGAAATGTTTTTCATATTGCAAGACAGAGTCATACAAACGAGGTTTTGGTGGAAAAAAGGTGCTCGTATGAATTAATGAGGGGTTTTAACACGGTCTCATTAAAAGCTCGAGGCTGCTCTGTGAGCGCTCTCCGCGGTGCTGAATCAGAGTTCAATTTAACGTTTCCAAGAGCTCCTATTTAAAACGTATACTTTTTTCCTTCACGCATGTTGTGTTTAATAAACATGAACAATTGCTTTTTTCTCTGTGTGTGACTTTAATGAATGTAATAAAGCATATATTCTAAACCTTATACGGCCTGTGTTCTTTCCTATAATATTGTTGAAAAAGGGTGAAATGTTTTTCATATTGCAAGACAGAGTCATACAAACGAGGTTTTGGTGGAAAAAAGGTGCTCGTATGAATTAATGAGGGGTTTTAACACGGTCTTATTAAAAGCTCGAGGCTGCTCTGTGAGCGCTCTCCGCGGTGCTGAATCAGAGTTCAATTTAAAACAAAAGACTAATATTTATGGTCGCTAAAACATATAAAAATGCAAAAGGACTATCCGGTTCATCATTCTGAAGAGATCCGTCTTAAAAGATGGGTGATGAGGGTTTAATGAAGGATGTATATTATAGTCCGGTAAATCCGGGGAGTTTTGGAGGGCCGGAGCGTTTACGCAGGGCTCTGCATGATCAACACAGCTCTAAAATTTGTATGAAGCATATCAGAGATTTCCTGTCGGGGGAAGATGCATACACATTACACAAACCTGCCAGGACGCATTTTCCAAGAAATAGAGTATTTGTCACAAACCCGCTTAACCAATTTCAGGCGGATTTATGCGACATGCAGGGGTTATCAGATTTTAACGACGGGTACAAGTACCTGCTGACCGTTATCGATATCTTCTCAAAAAAAGCGTATGCCAGACCTCTGAAGTCAAAGCAAGGGCGCGAAGTCTCACAGGCCTTTGCCTCACTCTTAAAGCACAGTGGGGTGCCTCTGAAGATGCAGACTGATGCCGGGAAAGAGTTTTTTAACAAACCGTTCAAGGATTTAATGAAAAAACACCGGATTCTACATTTTGCCACCGCAAGTGATCTGAAAGCCTCGGTTGTCGAGAGGTTTAATCGCACGCTAAAGACGAGAATGTGGAGATATTTTACTGCTAAAAACACGAGAAGATACATCGACGTCCTACCGTCTTTACTCACGGCTTATAACGAGAGTTATCATAAAAGCATTAAGATGAGGCCGAATGAGGTTAATGATCGAAATGTCGATCAAGTGTTTCAAAATTTGTATGGGGCATCCACCCTACACAGGAGGCCTGTGAAGTGTAAATATAAGGTCGGAGATATAGTCAGGGTCTCCAAGCTCAGGGGAGTTTTTGATAAAAAATATGAACAAAGTTTTACGGATGAAATGTTCACGGTGTCAGAATGTATACAACGTACGCCGCCCATTTATAAATTGAAAGATTATGACGGCGAGATCATTGAAGGTTCATTCTATGAACCGGAATTGCAGAAGGTTAAAATAGCAAAAGACAGACCGTATCAGGTTCAAGAAATTATTCGTGAACGTTTTACCAAGGGAAAGAAATTTGTATTTGTCAGATGGAAAAATTGGCCCGAGAAATTTAACTCCTGGGTTCCCGCGGACCAGCTGATGGCCGTATAAATATGAGAACTTCCATCTTCAACCGACATATGAGAAATGGATCGGGATCTGAAACACGGATTTTGGTTCCATGGTTCCTTGAACTCTTTCCCGGCATCAGTCTGCATCTTCAGAGGCACCCCACTGTGCTTTAAGAGTGAGGCAAAGGCCTGTGAGACTTCGCGCCCTTGCTTTGACTTCAGAGGTCTGGCATACGCTTTTTTTGAGAAGATATCGATAACGGTCAGCAGGTACTTGTACCCGTCGTTAAAATCTGATAACCCCTGCATGTCGCATAAATCCGCCTGAAATTGGTTAAGCGGGTTTGTGACAAATACTCTATTTCTTGGAAAATGCGTCCTGGCAGGTTTGTGTAATGTGTATGCATCTTCCCCCGACAGGAAATCTCTGATATGCTTCATACGAATTTTAGAGCTGTGTTGATCATGCAGAGCCCTGCGTAAATGCTCCGGCCCTCCAAAACTCCCCGGATTTACCGGACTATAATATACATCCTTCATTAAACCCTCATCACCCATCTTTTAAGACGGATCTCTTCAGAATGATGAACCGGATAGTCCTTTTGCATTTTTATATGTTTTAGCGACCATAAATATTAGTCTTTTGTTTTAAATTGAACTCTGATTCAGCACCACGGAGAGCGCTCACAGAGCAGCCTCGAGCTTTTAATAAGACCGTGTTAAAACCCCTCATTAATTCATACGAGCACCTTTTTTCCACCAAAACCTTGTTTGTATGACTCTGTCTTGCAATATGAAGCGCCTTGAGGCAACTGTTTTGTTGTGGTTTTGGCACTATATAAATTTGATTTGTAAAACATTTCACCCTTTTTCAACAATATTATAGGAAAGAACACAGGCCGTATAAGGTTTAGAATATATGCTTTATTACATTCATTAAAGTCACACACAGAGAAAAAAGCAATTGTTCATGTTTATTAAACACAACATGCGTGAAGGAAAAAAGTATACGTTTTAAATAGGAGCTCTTGGAAACGTTAAATTGAACTCTGATTCAGCACCGCGGAGAGCGCTCACAGAGCAGCCTCGAGCTTTTAATGAGACCGTGTTAAAACCCCTCATTAATTCATACGAGCACCTTTTTTCCACCAAAACCTCGTTTGTATGACTCTGTCTTGCAATATGAAAAACATTTCACCCTTTTTCAACAATATTATAGGAAAGAACACAGGCCGTATAAGGTTTAGAATATGTGCTTTATTACATTCATTAAAGTCACACACAGAGAAAAAAGCAATTGTTCATGTTTATTAAACACAGCATACGTGAAGGAAAAAAGCATACGTTCACGTACAAAACTGGAAAACTCTCAGTAATACATCTCCCCCGCATTTACGGTTTATTTCAGTATTCAGCTGTAAAAGTGTAGGAACAATCTCCCCTCTGGACACCCCCATCTGTTTCACCCGGCACGCTATCACATCCACAAACAGAGTGTATAATGTAAGCAGATGCATCGTATTACACCGTGTAAAATCGTCAGTGGTCAAAACAGAGATTTTCAGTAATACGTTGTACAGAGATTTTTCAGATGAATGGAGAGCCGCGCTGTAGATATGATCTGTCCAGACTCCGGGCCCGGGGCGACGTCTGATAACGTCGAAGACCCTCTCCATAGCGCATGAAGGCGGGGCGTCTGGGATCTCCAGCCTGCGAATGACTACCCGCTCCAGCTTATACGAGAGTCCACGTATAATATAAACTTGCCGCAAGCTTTGAAAGAGAATCATCACACAATTACCCATGACTGTAAAACAATATAATGATATTTAAAAAAAAACAAACAAACAAAAAAAAAGCAGGTTTTTCTTCAGTCGTCTGGGTTATAGACGGCTACCATCCCCTCCAGGTCGAGATCTGCGTCTTCACCGAAACATGTGTACAGTTCGTTGATCTTTGCTTCAAAATTATCAGTGTATTTCAGCTCAGTGAGGATGTTTTCTACCGCCCCCTGAACCCTCGCAGCCGATGGGTTGAGGAAGCGCTGGGCTAGGAGCTTTACCACAGCCGGGATGAAGGCCTTCTGACGTGGCCGCTGGCACTAACCCGCTCCAACTTAATTTCACCCTCAGAGACAGTGTCAGGAGGTCCACGCTGGAATATCACCCTATAGCGAGGCCCCTGGGCGCTGAGCCAGGTGAGTTGGAAGCGTGTTTTCTTCTTTTCCGGCGTCCGATCTCCTGGAGGTTCAGGGTTGACCGTGTCGCGAATCATCGAGCCCGCCGCCGCGGAGAAGACACCCCAATCGGCGGAAGTAAGCGCCACCCGTGGGGTTCCTCGAGTGGCAGTCTCACCCTCGGCCAGAGTGAAGAAACTTACTTGGGCATAATACGGGTCGAACGTGTAAGTTAAACGTTCGTGCCCCTCCAGGCTGTACGTCAGATCTTCCTCCGGTATCGGCTGGCTCAGACGGCTGACGTACATTCTCGCTTTTTTTGGAGCAAGCGAGCCTTCTGTTGTCATGGTGATGTTAACCGGGGTCTCGCAGATGTAGCGGAGGATCGGAGTTCGTCTCGCCATGGTGAATGCTGTATGTCACTCTATCGTCGGAAAGGGGATTTTTAAACCCTTCTTCGTCCGCGGGTTGGCTGTGACGTCATAAGGGGCGGGGCTTGGAGGCGGGACTAGGGGAGGGGCTTAGGGGCGGGACATAGTGACGTCATCGATTTTGATTGGCTGTGACGTCATAGAGGGGGCGGGGCTTAGTGACGTGGTCGATTTTGATTGGCAGCTGTCACTTTTTTGACGAAAGGTGGGTCAGTTTTCTCTCTAACGCGTTACCGGCATCACTGGTAGCAAGTCAGGGATTTTGATATGAAGCAGCTTGATGTTGGACTCAGACAGATCTGTGCCTGTCTCTGAACCAGGAGGCCTGTGCATTGTTGCTGGAGGAGAGTTTACACTACATCCAGGCCAAATTCCTCTGCAACTCTCCTGAACAAGCTGCGAAGGCCTTCAGTACCAACTTTCCAGCATTTGATATGTATCCCTCTTCATCTCCATCCTCCTCCTCCTCCCACACTGCTCCCTTCGTGGTGCACCGGCTGGGGCTGGTGATCGACGGGCGCACCTTGGCCTATGCCCTGGATAAGAGCCTGGAAGAAAAGTTTTTGGCTGTGGCACGGAGCTGCCATTCGGTTATTTGCTGCCGCTCCACACCACTGCAAAAGAGCATGGTGGTCAAACTGGTGCGGAACAAGCTGAAGGTCATGACTCTGGCTATAGGTAAGTAAAATGTCATCATCTTCAACACACCTGTGTCTTACTTTGTGCTCAGCTCGTCACATGCATCAAACTCTAGCTGACTGCCAGTGGAAAATGGTTACACAACATTCCTTGACCCCCCCCCCCCAACCCCCCACCCAACCCCCAAGATCACGGACAGAACTGCACAGTAAATGTTTTTGTTACGTGCTCCAGTGCCCAAAATTAATCAAACTGTCAAAATGTCCCTCCACTAAGCAAAAGCTCATCCAGGGAAAAACAATTCCAGTCCCTTTTTGTTAAATAACTTTTTATATCTAAATATGTTCTGCCAGATGATAATGTGAATGTCTTATAGAATATGTGATGATTATTTGAACTTTTGTTATAATTAATAAGCTGTAATCTTCAAACACACAGGTACCCCCCCCCCCCCAAAAAAAAGGTAGAAAGCTGCCTACAGCTTCAACTCAGCTTGCTTACAATATTTCATTTTTAATGAATTTGCACTTTTCTTTGACATCAGAAGTGATAACACTGGTTTTTATTTGAGAGCAGTTGAACAGTTTTTTCTGTCACTGTTTTATTACGTAATAATATTTATTATTACAAATGCTTAGAATAGGTGGAGATATGATTAGACAGCGAGTTCACTATTCACATTCCTGGCCAAATATTGATAGCCGCAGAGAATGTCAAAACGCTTATATTTTGGATCTGACCAGTGAAGATCCGGTTCCACTATAATACCAGTATCTGATAGGAATGTGAATTGTACAACAACTCACGATTCAATTCGATTCCGATTCTTGGGGTGGTGATTCAATTCGGAATCGATTTTCGATTCGAAGAGCTCTCAGAAAGAGTTATATTACTTAAAAAATGTTTATGTTTAAGAAAATGCAGCTTTACAAGGTTAATCAAGTGATTCTAGATGTAAATGTTCTTATCTGCTTTGCTCATTCGGAGTTCGCTGGCAGTTTAGCGAAGCGCTGGTCAGTAGTCGGCAGATACCGCTGCTCCCCTCTTTTAGGTCCGGGTGATAGCGTAGCATGTGGGCTTACGGATTTGAAGTGTTCCCGAAGTACTTGACTTTCATTTTGCAGAATTTGCACACTGCATAAGTCATGTCAAGCTCCTTCTTACGCAGCAAATAATAAAATCCAAAATGCGGCCAAACATTTGCCTTCAGCAAAGTCGGTGCTGGCTGAATTAGCTCTTTGTTCACCATGCTAAGCTGCAGCTCACGAATGTTTGAAGCACACCGGACCCTCCCCTCGCGGGGATGCTGTATTACGGAAGCCGTTGCCTGACAAAGAAGAGTGCACACAGCGAGTAAGCAAGAAAATGTTTTAAAAAAAAGCTTTTTAAAAATCGATTCTTGGACATTTTGGATCGATTCAGAATCGTAATAAATAAGAATCGCGATTCGGACTTGAATCGATTTTTTCCAACACCCCTAGTATCTGATACCCATTCATGCAGTACACTTATAATTCAGTGAGTTTGTAATCAAACTTGAGTTAAAAAATTACAAAATAATGCATTAAAAATATAAATAATGGCAGCATAATGCACCATTTCCCCCAGTTAATACAGGAATACAGGTTTTCAGCTTTTTAAAAAAATACACTGAACAAAAATATGCATGCAACACTTTTGTTTTTACTCTCATCTTTCGTGAGCTCAAAAACATTTTCTGTATACAGAAAAGACCTATTTCTCTCAAATATTGTTCACAAATCTGTCTAAATCTGTTAGTGAGCTGCTTCGGTTCTTTGCTTTGCTGCCTTACAGAAGCGGCAAATCCGCTTCTTAACCCCTCTCAGAGGCAAATATGTCAATCGTGAGTCACTTTTGTGTGGATTAAGTCACTAACTGGGACTGGTCTTGTTGCGAGAAAGAAAAGTTCCATTGAAACCGCTCCAAATGTTGCGCAGCTCTGCTCTGCTCTGTGGCTCTGCTCTGCTGAGCGAGTCATGTTAGAAAGATCAAGTCTGGTCGAAATTAATAACTTCAAAGCGAATCGCCATTTAAATCAAATGACACCTCTTTCCAAACGTTGTAATACAAACAATAAACTGCAATTGATCAAAAGTTTTTTCCTCCCAAAATGAGACGTTCTGCTCTGACGTGCAGCAGCCAGCTGAGCTCCGATTCTATGGAGAGACATTCATGCCAGAATGTATGAAAGAAATGCTTTGAGTGATTTCAAGTGTTCTTTTGCACTGTAAATTATTTGTTGCTTCTTTTTTCTATAAGAAAACTGCTTGGAGTGGAAAATGACCAAAGCTGAAAAATAAAACTCAAGATTTGTACTATATGTAATGTAATTTTCTTTTTGTTAATTGGTACCGGTATCAAAAATTTTTGATTGGTACCCAGCCCTAATTTTGAGATATGCATTTTCTATTTTTTTTTTAAGTTGTAGTCTGTACTTATCAAAGTTAAAATAAGAAAATGACTGAAATATTTTAGTTGTATTGAAACTAGCATATGTAAAATTTTCACTCTGAAATACCTGACCAAAAAAAAAAAAAAAAAAAAAAACTTTTTCCATGATATTCTAAATTTTTGAGATGCACCTGTGTTTGCTTCATGCTTCATGGTGATTGCACACTCCTGCCGTGCCAATGTACTTTAAATTTTGTGCTAGTGATTGTCTCCACCAGTAAACTCGAAATGTGTGTTTTGTGCAGTTCAGTAGTGTTGCCCCGTTGTGTCCCTCACACGAACATCAGCAGAACCAACTCGCTGGAACCCAGACAAGGTGTCTTTTGTGTAATGGTTGTGTTCTCTGGTGTCAGCACAAGCTGACTTTGAGACTTAGGTTAAGAAAAGTGCACACTGATGATTCTAGCCTTCTGCTCTTATATCACAATCTCAACATGCATGTCTTACTGAAACAAATTATGTTTTTGTTTACTGAAAGTATAACAGGTGACATGAAGATGTCAGTGTGACTTCTGAACACATTTCAGTTTTGTCATTCTTAGTGCAACTTTCTGGATGATTCTGTTTTGCCAGCTAAGCACTTTTCTGTAATTGCTAAATAAATAATAATTAATTTATATAGCGCCAATTCACAACGGGGTCGCCTCAAGGTGTTTCACACAACACAACTTGAAAAACAGAACAAAAAAATGAAGTAAAAGATTAAAATGCTCAATAAAAGAATAAAAACATAAAAAGTAAAAAGAATTAAAAACCACACAGTTACATAAAAAAAACTAACAATAAAACAGGTAAAAAAAGATGTGTCTTCAATCTAGACTTAAAAATCTCCACAGAGTCCGACTGCCATATCTGCGCAGGGAGATCATTCCACACACCCGGGGCACGAAAAGAAAAGGCTCTGTGACTCGCAGACTTTTTATTCACCCTAGGAACACACAGCAGTCCTGCACCCTGAGAACACAAAGCCCGAGCCGGTACGAGGGCTTAACCATGTCAGCCAGGTAGGGAGGTGCCAGTCTGTGAACAGTTTTATAGGCTAGTAACAACACCTTAATATCCCATCTCGGAGAGACAGGAAGCCATTGAAGGGATGCCAGAACGGGTGTAATGTGGTCAAACCCTCTACTTTGTGTCAAAAGTCTGGCAGCAGCATTTTGAACCAATTGATGACCACTAATGCTGGACTGTGGTAAACCAGAAAATAGAGCGTTGCAATAGTCCAGTCTAGAAGAGACAAATGTATGTATCAGCCTCAGCATCAGCCATTGACAGGATGGGATGAATCTTCACTACATTTCACAGAAGGAAGGAAGCAGTCCTCATAATGGCTCTAATGTGGAGGTCAAAGGACAACGTAGGCTCATAAATTACCACAAGGTTCCTCACTTTGTCCGTATGATGTGTAACACACGAACCTAAGCTAAGCACTAGCTGGTCAAATTGATGCCCATGTCTGGCTGGACCAAGAACCATCATTTCAGTCTTATCAGAATTTAAAACTAGGAAGTTACTAGACATCCAGCTTCTCACTGCTACAAGGCAATCAGATTACCAGCAGTTATTGGCATGTACAATTGAGTATCATCAGCATAACAATGAAACTCAGTCCTAAAACGCTGCAGTATATTCCCAAGGGGTGCTACATAAATGGAGAAAAGCAGGGGGCCTAAAACAGATTCTTGTGGATCCCCAAATTTCATGTCACTAAGGTTAGAGGTAGTGTTATTATATAAAACACAGTGAGAATGACTGGACAGGTATGACGTCAACCACACAAGGGCACTCCCAGTAATCCCAAAATGATTCTCCAACCTATCAAGTAAAATATGATGATCCACGGCATCAAACGCAGCACTAAGATCTAACAGCACCATGACCGTAGAGGTGTGAGTCCATTGCTTGCAGAAGGTTGTTTGCCACTTCAGTGAGCGCTGTCTCTGTGGAATGATATTTTCTAAAAGCAGACTGCATTGGCTCAAAAAGATTATTCTCAGTAAGGTGGTTCACGAGCTGCTGTGAAACCACTTTTTTTCCAGAATTTTAGAGCAAAATGATAGATTTGATATCGGCCTGTAATTTTTCAGTACGCTGGGGTCAAGATTAGATTTCTTAAGTAATGGTTTAATCACTGCAGATTTAAAACATTTAGGAACAGATCCAGAAGTTAGTGAGAGATTAACAATTTCCAGCATAGTCGGCCAAAGAATGGGCCATAGGTCCTTAAACAGTTTTGTTGGTATGGGATCAAATAGACAGGTTGTGCTTTTTGTAGACTCATAGGTTTTGTCAGTGTGCCTAGTGAGATACTATCAAATTCTCTAAATCTAGGTAATACCTAGGGATGGGTATCGAGAACCAGTTCCTTTCGGGTATCGTTAAGAAATGATTCGATCCACTGACATCAATAAGCTTTGTGCTTAACGATTCTGTTATCGGTCCTTCAGAGTGGCCGTTGTTTTGGCGGGTGTTTGTCAGGAAAATGATCATTTCTCTACATTGATTACAGACCCTGCAGCGGGTCCTTAATCAACTTTTCTGCAACGCAGCTTTGCTTTGAACCTTGAACCAATCGAAGCGTAGTTCGCACATTGAAGCAATGCTTCGGTCGATTGCTTCGTTTATTTCTTTCTTTCGCTTAATTTTCCCCGCTAAAACCCTAAAGAGCATACATCTGTGAGTATAATTTACCTTTTCTATGTTAAACCGACCTGTTATGGTCTTCTGAAACAGTTGATAGATGTATTTTATAACTTAAAAACGGGAGCGATGCTAACGCGTTAGCATGTCTATGGCATTTTCAATGTTAAAAGTTAGCATTTAGCAATTGCAGCCGTCATCACGTTCGGGTGCATTTGTTTTCAAATTGTAATATTCCTTAAATTTATTTTTGCTTATATATTAATAATCTAATGATTATTATATACAATTTTAGAGAAAGAGACAAAAAGAACCTGAATAGAAACACAACAGAAAATATATAATAGCAATTAACAATGAACATAAATAAATACATACAGAAATAAGTGTTTCCTGTGAACACCTAGTGACGCTTACACCTCCATTTCATCCCTGTCTTATTTAAGTTTAATGACAGTTTGTTTCGGTCAAACCATATTTTCATTGTGTTAATTTCTTCAGTGATTTCCTCCAGAACTATCTGCCAAACTAGAAAACTGCTGCATCCTAGTAAGAGCAGAATACTACTGGAATGAATCTGAATAAGGAAAGTTATATTTTTTTTCTCACCTAAATGGATGCTGCACTCACTGCAGTTTATTGTCTGGAATAGTCCCAGATTGCATTTCAGAGCTTCTAGAATTGAAACATTTTTGTGCGGGTGGTGTTGGGGGGTAATTTTGGGTTTCAGCTTTTTTTGTTTTTCACCACTTTCATCCCTACCACCAACCTACCCTATTTTTATTTTGTACATTAGCAGAAGTTGTATCTGCTCCCCTCTTTTTCCTCTTATTTTCTGTCTACTTCTTTTCCTAATAAATATCCTCTTTCCATTTTATTCGAAGGTGACGGGGCAAATTACATCAGTATGATCCAGGTGGCTGATGTGGGCGTGGGCATCTCGGGACAGGAGGGCATGCAGGTAAAGTACTACTTCTGTTTATTTATTTTATAGCAGCATGTGTTAACGGTATGATTACAAATAGCCTTGCTGTTTCCATGGAATACATCAATAGTTCAGACTGTTTTCTTGTCATCTTAGCAACAGGTATGCCAACTTCATTTTCAAATTGCTTGAAAGCTAAAAAAATTTACCCTCAGTTTTTTTTAATATGTTATACAGAACATATGGGGCTGCAATTTTCATTAAAGAGTATCACAGTGTAATTTGTCCCAGTTTGTCAATTTCAAGGTCAAAAAGTAGGTCAAAAGGTCACCATGCCTAAATGTTCTCAGAAGGTCAAATAAATGTCACATTTGGATTTTTTTTCCAAATATACATTTCTTTTGAAAATCAGACCATTGGTTGCTGCGTTATGGTCATTTGAATTTCAGCGTCTGCATCCATTTTTGCGAAAAAGTGTGTGTTGGGGGGGGACTGTTAGTCTGATTGAGTTCAAATTTAGAATTAGCCTTCTCCCTCCAAATATTACCTATATACCAAATCTCATCAAAATCTGAGGGGGTGAGGATTAAAATCACATTTTTTGGGGGGGTGATCTGAGATGGAATGACCCTATAGACATGCAAATGTGCAGGCCAACATCCACATGTCTCTCCAATACCCCATCACCCTGCACACGTCATACATTTTCATTTGAAAACCTTAATTTCACAAGAACATCTGTGCAAGTCAGTGTGCTCTGCTGATGCTCATGTCACATGAAAAATACAGAATAACCCCAGAAACAAGACATAAGATACATTCACATTACTGTATAAATGTAGGGGGGGGGGGGGGGGGGTATGTAAACAGTGTTTCCATGTGATGCAGATCTGGTCCTTGTTTATGCCTCAGTATACCTTCTTTCATGTTATTTAAAAAGTCGTGGATTGGTGGATTGTTTAAGTGTCCTGGAGGAACATAGTGAACCATAAACAACTGCATTGGGCCACATTCAATCTGTCAACTGCCTCACAAATTTGGAATAACAATGTCAAGGAAGAAGAATTATTCAGAAGTATATTTGTTGTTTAGGTTAAGGTATGCCTTGCAAAAAATAGACTAGGTAGGTGGGGATTTTTTATTTTATTTTATACGCATGCTGACAATACCCAACAATACCTCACCTGTGTTACAGTGTGTTGCTACCTGGTACAGCTTCAGATCGAATAATGGGTGGTGCTTTCTAAACACTTAAGGCGCTTTTCCACTTCACAAAAGTAGCACTACTCGGCACTACTCAGCTCGACTCTACTCGGTTTTTTCGCTTTTCCATTAGGGTAGTTTTTAGTACCGGGTAGGTTTTTTTAGTACCTGCTCGGGAGCGGTTCCAAGCGAGCCGAGCCGATACTAAAATGTGACGTCAACAGGCTGCCGGCCACTGATTGGTCAGAGAACGTCGTCACTGGATGAGTCATGAGTGCGCCGTCTGAGAGGAAAATCAAAACCCGCCATTTTTAAATAGTCACAGCGGCGTTACAGCGACCGTCGTTTTCTTTCGTTTCACGGCGAGTTTTTTTTTTTTTTTACTCGCGCAAAACCACACCGTGGTCTGTGGATGAGCTGCGGATGTTTATGTTTGGTGGCGGTGGAGAAAATACAAGAGTGGATGAAGCGATCCAAAATGAGGCCGCACTCGGCTCACCGGACATTACAGCAACTCAGAGAACAGCTGAAAAAGCTTAAAAGTGATTAAAGGACCACAATGACCGGAGTAGGTCGGACCGTAAAAGTGCTGAAAATGGTACGGCCGCAGGAACGCTGTTTACGACAACACCGGCGAGCAACGGGAGGCAGAATGACCGCGACTCGGCTTGGTTGGAAGCGACGGATGGTAAGTGTTTTTGTGACTGTAGTCTGCTTGAAAGCACCGTTTAACGTTCCTTTTCCCATTGGTGGGAAGCACACTTTAACAACCGAAGATTGTGAGTCTAAACTTGTGTTAAAGTAACATCGTTGTCTCATGTACGCAGACACAGTGAGCTAGCTGACTGCTAACTAGCAAGCTAGCTAACTCCGTGCTCCGCTTTAAAGTATTAACTTCTGACAGAAAAACACCTCAAGTCAGCAAGACAACAAACGTGTACATTTGACTCATTTAGTGCCATTACGGTGATGTTTTTTTGTTTTTGACATGTCGCCATTTTGTTTTTGTTGAAGAATCCAGTTCCATAAGCGAGAAGGGTTCGAACACCAGCTTCAACATCTGTATCAACGTCCAGCACCACACAAACATGTCATCACAGGTAAGAATAACGTGTCTCACATCACCTTAACTTTCCCAAATACGATATATATACAGGGTGACCCCCCCCTCACCAAAAAAAAAGAAAAAAAAAAAGAAAAGAAATCCAGAACCCATAAATATTGTCATCAATCCCACAAAGGTCCAGCCCAAAGTTTCAGTTATCTTGATCACTTTGCATAAAAGTCATGTTCTTTCAAAATGATGCTCCAAATGATCTGATTTGTTGGAGAATAAGTTTGAAAGAACATAATTTTTATGCAAAGTGACCAAGATAACTGCAACTCTGGGGAATGATCATACAGAGATTGAAGGTTTTTTTTTTTTTTTTTTAAACTTTCCCATTTCTACCTTCATTATTGTCCAGGCAAGAGATAAAGGGAGCCTGTTCCAGCAGGAGAATCTCACCATCTTGAGTGATGTTGAGGCTGAAGCTGAACTGGTTTCAGTGTGATCGACACATCCGGCTGATCCTTGAGGAAACAACGGTGGTGGAAGCTGCATTTAATCAGGCATATCTTGGTATGCTGGGTGACCTTGTGCACGCGATGCATGACCGCATGTGACCTGCGCCCCCAACCCAGACTACAGACACATGAAACTTTTGTATAGTTTGTGTTGCTTTTTTTTTATGTGTGTGTATTTGCTCTTTTTTGTTGCAGTAAACAATTTGACTCATGTGACTGTATCATAATTTGTCATTTCATTCTGAGTCAACAGTAAAAAACATTTTGGTTCATTTCTAAGAATTTTTAATTTGGGTTTTAGCCTCTCCAGAAGACACTGCACACTACACCTGGCTGAATCTTTACACAGATGCTGGAATAATCATGTCTAAACTGAGATTTTACCAAATGGTATTTAACATAAACAAAAAGGTTTACTCACTTCAGTGAAGGCACCATTACATCAAGGAATTTTGAACAACCAGTTTTACTGTCTGTTACATTTACATTTATGACCCCATTAAATGTAAAACTTATTTTACTACTGGATTATGCTTAAACAGCTTAAACTGTTAGCCTTTAAATCAGTAAACCTTGGTAACTTTTACAAATCAAACTGATGTTACACAAAAGTGGAGACATTTTAGCAAAAAAGTACAATAATTTATTCAAACTTCACAGTGAAACATAACTGGTGTATAACATGATGATGACAAAGGTGTCCCATTCTGTGGCATGAACCTCTGCAGCAGTGACTCTGAGAAAACCATCTGAAACACACACATACAGCATACATATTTTAATTAGTGCTGTCAGGTTATTAAAAAATGTGATTACAAGGTTTGTGATTAGTTAATCTAAATGAATCATTTAATTGCAGGTATATTAAAAAAACAGATCTGTGTGTGTTTGGGACATTTAATAACCAGGTAAAAAATCAGGATTATTTTTGTTACATATCAAGGAGGTATTAAACAAGCTGTAAATTGGGAGAACTGTCTAAGTGTAATTTGGATGGGTTAAATGCAGGCAAATTTCATTGTATTTATGTGTACAATGACAATAAAAGGATATATTATAAAGAATGTCTATAAAAACTGAATTGTGGGAGTTTGGAGGCTGATTCTTTCTGCACAATATGACTCCTTTAATAATTATCTTATTAGATTTCATATTTTAAATTTGTCCATTGAACATTAAAATCTGGATGAAAAACAAACGTTTTTAATGTTTTAAGCCTGTTCGAGTTCAGTGACGACGTTAATTAACGGTCATTAAAACCGAATCAACATTTTGTGCGTGAACGTCAGTAAATGCACAAACTCCCACATTTGAGATTTAACAATAAGTTATCAAAGCAAGTTACTTTGGTAAAAAAAAAAAAAAGTATTGACATTAACACGTTTATTGCTCAGAAAGGCGTCTTTATTCACAGACCAAGTTACTGACGTCAAAACAAAATGGAGCAAAGTGTGGCTGAAGGCCTGATAGGTATTGTAATTAATCTAAATTAACGCTTTATTTTGACAGCCACAATTTTAATAGTTAATAGCGACAGCCTGCAGTTATTATTTACGAGCTACTTAGGAAGCTAACGATTAGCTTACCGTCATGCTTTGCCTTTTCATCTCTAGCAGCTTGTATCTTCTCGTCTTCATCTTCATATGAATTCCCAAAGTCTTCTGTACGTCTCAAGCGTGTTTTTCTCGCCGCCAGCAACTTTCTCTTAAAAACTCACACAGCAGTAAACACACGGAGTTCGCCATTGTTTATGTTTGTGTCGCGTATAAAACGACGTCACTGCAGTTTGCTCTGCTGACCCCGCCCAGGTTGAAGAGGTACCATTTGCAGTGGAAAAGCTCGCGCTTGGAACCAAACTGAGTAGAGCCGAGTAGTGCTGGAGCTTTGTAGTGGAAAAGTGGCTTTAGAATATAACAAACCGATTACCCGCCCGGGGAGTTGATTTAGAGACTGAAATGAAAGCTTCATCTTCACCAGCAAAGCTATCACCTCCCACCTATCCCGGATTCCAGAGAACTATTAGGGCGTAACTAAAGCTGCCTCGAGAAGAGACAGCTGCGATTACTAGTACTACTACTAAAACTATAGGTGTTTTTACAGGACTACTATGCTAATGCTATTGTTACGTGCAAAAATGAGGAGTTTAACAATTCAAAGGAAAAAAGAAGAGATTAGAAAAAGATGACACCAACCTTTTATCACACTTGCTGGTGATGATGATGATGCAGAACAAAAATTTCTCTCCCCTTGACTAAAACTACTACAACTGCTACTAAAGTGGTCTGTGGCCTGAAGTTCCCTGTGTGTCAAAGTATATATGTGCCATGTTTGGCTTAATTCCTAGGTGCTGTTTGGACAGGAGAGGAACATACAGCGTGTAAATATTGAACACGTCACCATTTTTCTCAGTTAATATATTTCTAAAGGTTCTATTGACATGAAATTTTCTCCAGATGTCAGCATCAACCCGGGTAGTCGTTTTTATTTTTTTTTTTACTAGTTTGAGTCCCTGCAAATTATAGTCGAGGCTTTGAACTAGAACTTTTCCCAACAGGTTCATTCCTAATAGAAATGGTATTTTAACCTTTCCAGTTTTGGGTTCCCAAACTGGTTAATAATGTTCTGAAAACATGCCAGACCTGTATGTGGTGCTGCGATGCTTCCACAAAAAAACAGAGAAGAAGGCAATGCAGCATTCTGTAGCAGACAGCAGAAGCTAGAACTTTTCAAAACAGGACACTGAGTAAAATAAAACTTTTTAAGAGAGAATGACGTTCTGTGCTGATCACCTCAAATAGATTTCTTGCATATTTAAAGCAAAGCAGTGTGTTTCTTGTATTTATTTTTTGTATGTATATGTTTTTTGTTTTTGTCCATCAGTTCTATAATCCAGAGTTTTTTGGAAATTTGAGCAAATTTATTAATAATAAAAAAGTATTCACGCCCTTTGCTCATTGCTTTGTTGATGCACCTTTGGCAGCAATTACAGCCTCAAGTCTTCTGAATATGCCACAAGCTTGGCACACCTATCTTTAAGCAGTTTTGCCCATTCCCAGTGTGTAGTGGGTGCCTTGTATGGCAGCACCTTGACATCGGGGTGAATGTGAGGCATTATTGTAAAGCGCTGTGAGCGTCTGATGCAGATGGAAAAGTGCTATTAAAAAATGCAGTCCATCCTCTTTGCAGCACCTCTTAAGCTCCATGGGGTTGGATGGGGAGTGTCAGTGCACAGCCATCTTCAGATCTCACCAGAGATGTTCAGTGGGGTTCAGGTCTGGGCTCTGGCTGGGCCACTCAAGGACATTCACAGACTTGTCCTGAAGTCATTCCTTTGATATCTTGGTTGTGTGCTTAGTGTCATTGTCCTGCTGAAAAATGAACTGTCGCCCCAGTCTGAGGTCAAGAGCGCTCTGGAGCACGTTTTCATCCAGGATGTCTCTGTACATTGCTGCATTCATCTTTCCCTCAATCCTGACTAGTCTCCCAGTTCCTGCTGCTGAAAAACATCCCCACAACATGATGCTGCCACCACCATGCTTCACTGTAGGGATGGTGCCTGGTTTCCTCTAAACATCATGCCTGGCATTCATACCAATGAGTTCAATCTTTGTCTCATCAGACGAGAGAATTTTGTTTCTCATGGTCTGAGAGTCCTTCAGGTGCCTTTTGGCAAACTCCAGGTGGGCTGCCACGTGCCTTTTACTAAAACGTGGCTTCCATCAGGGCACTCTACCATACTGGCCTGATTGATGGATTGCTGCAGAAATAGTTGTCCTTCTGGAAGGACAATCCTGTCTCGGAGGTCTACAGACAGTTCCTTTGACTTCATGCTTGGTTTATGTTCTGACATGCACTGTCAACTGTGGGACCTGATATGTAGACAGGTGTGTGCCTTTCCAGTTCATGTCCAGTCAACTGAATTTACCTCAGTTGGACTCCAATTAAGCTGTAGAAACATCTCAAGGATGATCAGTGAAAATAGGATAGGCTCAATTTTGAGCTTCATGGAAAAGGCTGTGAATACTTGCGTACATGTGATTTCTTCTGGGGGGGGGGGGGGGTTAATCTTTAATAAATTTGCAAAAATCTCTTCTGTAGAATTTTGAGGAAAAAAATGAATTTCATTCATTTTGGAATAAGGCTGAAACATAAATTGTGGAAAAAGTGATGCGCTGTGAATACTTTCTGGATGAATTGCATGCGCAGGAGGATATATGAGTGGGGCCATGTAGGCATGGGTGTGAGCATGACTGAGTGACAGCTGAAGCTAGTGTGCCTAAATTGAGAGAGTGGCAACATGATCAAGCAACAGGAGGTTGAGGACTTTACAGAACACATCAACTCGGTGGATTCCAATATCAAGTTCACACGTGAGGATGCCAGAAACAACCATTTAGCCTTCTTGGACTGTGATGTTATGATTGGAGAGAACAGGCAGCTCCAGACAGAGGTTTACAGAAAACCCACTCAAGCCCGGTGTGATCAGGACTCTTCAACACAGAGCCCTACAGGTGCCCATAACTGCAGAGGGAAGGGCTAAAGAACAACAACTTGTACGGAAAGCCCTCACAGTATGTGGGTACCCACGTTGGTCCCTGGACAAAGTGCAGAAGTCCCAGAAAACAAAGAGACCAGATAGACAGGAGACGGAGACAAGAAGAAGAGGAGTGTCTCTCCCTTATTTAGCAGGAGTAGGGGAAAAACTACAGAGGATCTTCAGACAGCACAAAATCCCAGTTTACGTTAAACCAGTCAACACCTTGAGACAGAAATTAGTTCACCCTAAGGACAGGATCCCTAGTTACAAACAGAGCAATGTAGTGTATCATATCAGATGTCAGGAAAACTGTAATGAACACTACATAGGTGAGACGAAGCAACTTTTACACAAGAGGCTATACCAGCACTGCAGAGAGGGCGCCAGTGGACCTCAGTCTGCAGTTCATCTCCACCTGAAAGACACTAACCACACGTTTGAGGACAAGGAAGTTAAAATCTTAGCCAGAGAGAAGAAATGGTTTGAGAGAGGTGTCAAGGAAACATTCTTTGTAAAACAGTTGAAACCCAGCCTTAACCGCGGAGCGGGTCTCAGACATGCTTTGTCCCCTGTTTACAATATGGTACTCAGGTCAAAGCAGTTTCAGTCTTTTGTTCATGGTAATGAGTCATTCACGTCATCAGGAGAGAGTTGTCAAGGGAGCCATCAGGGGAGGCTTCCGTCCTGTCATTAGGAGAGTGCAAACTAGAGCACAATAGGTGCTAATTAGAGCTATTGTTTAGTCACTAGCCTATAGCAGTCAGCCTCTCGGTAGGTGGGGTCTGGTTAGGTTAAAAAACTCCAGCTTTTGTTGGCTTCTGGTTTATTCTTCTCTACAAGAGTCAAGACAGAAGTGAGACTACCAGAGCAAGAATTTTAGCTGAGGAAGCTTCTGTGATTTGATTTTTTTTTTTTTTGCATCGTAATGAAGGAAACTCCCAATTAATTTCCAGGGAAGACAGTCTGTGGTGAAGCACATCTGTTACAGACTCTGTATCCTGTCTTTAACTGGACTGCTCGATTCATCTCTGTTAATCAAATTTGGTCTTAATGAGACAGTCGTCAGTCCTCAGGATTCTGCAGGGTGCTAAGATGCAAGTTTGTCTGCTCAGGTCGGGCATGCTGTATTATGATTAACAGACCTTTTGGCCATGTGCAGCACAGTAGTTATTTAGTGCCAGTTCTTCGAGCGCAGTAGAACCTAAATTGCTGCACAACAAGGCATCTATTATTTTTCTTGTTGGTGGATAATGTCAACAGATGAGCTGTGTCATAAAGGGCTACTGGTTAAAATGTAAGTTGTAAAATTGTTATGTGTCGGACGCAGCTCGGAGAACCGACCAGCGTTTGAAAGACCCAGTATGAAATAAGCAGAGCACGGTACAAAGGCTAACTGAATTTAATACATAACAGTGATAATAACAAAAGATAATATAACAAAAAGGTGCGGTCTGGCGTGGTGCGCTCCCAGCAGCGCTAACGGTCCGGAGCCAGAAGCTGTTTCGGACTCAAGGACCCCGCCGACACCCCCCAGGTGGCCGCAACAACCGAGTCTGTGAAAGAAGGAACCATTATGTGAGTCCACACTCTACACACAGAACACTTAAAGGTGTACAAACAGCAAACACTTCCTGGCTTGATTGCTGATCAGCTTCCCAACCTGCAGGCATGGAACATCCCGTTCACAAAACTCCACCGCAGTGGAAGCTGATACATGACTAACATACAGCTCAATACAATAAGGTGTGAGGGACACCACATTTACTGACTGTATAACTGTTAGTCACAAAATCCAACGTACCTCAGGAAGTGTGCTGACGAGCGTGAGACCTCACCCCCTCCTCTTTCACAGACCGTGCATCAAACCTGGACATTCTCAGCGTCCGCTGCTGATGAGATGGCTCCCAAGACGACAATCTCACCCGTCTGGTCACAAGGTCGAGTCTCCGGCAAATACACACCGTGCACTCCAGTCTTAAATGCCAACATGCTCCAATCCATCCAGATGCACCTCAGCTGTGAGTCCTGACGAGTCGCAGGTGATCAGGGTGAGGTCCTGACAGCCTCAGCAACACAGCCACTCAGTCCCAAATGCACGCCACCTGGGAGGAAACCAAACGACAAACAAACCGGCAGCCAGGCCCCCCCAGCCATATAACAAAAATGGCCTGTACACAGGGAGGATTTTGTTTTACATGCTGGTAGATGAGACTGATGGCTTCCTGCTGCTGTAATGATGAATCTTTCAAGGTCGGCGACTCATTTAAGGGTTATTGCTTTGGAAAGATTTGACCTAGTAAAGACTTATTAAAAAGAGACAGGCAAGTGGAGTGAGGCCTTTTCACAGTATTGTTTTCTAATAACTTCATATGCCATGTGTGGTTGTGTGCATAGTGCAGGGCTGCAAAATCTCCGTCTGTAAATGGATTTCCGTCAAAATGTTTTTCTGTGTTCCGTTTATTCCGTCATATAAAACCGCAGGGTTCTCCCCAGACAATGGAATAACGGCGCCGTGGCGTCATCTCAGGATGTTTTAGCGCAAGACTTGGTGGGAATCTGACTGTGCGCAAACTCATTTTTGGTTGGAAATTTCACATAAACAACTTCAACTCTTTATTTTAGGCTGTTTACATCCAGACAACATAAACCATGACAAAATGCAAGCGTAGCACTAATCGCGATGATCAGAAGACGGTCTCTGCATTTTTTTGTTTAGTCTTGGCGGTGATCACAGGCCATATAGCCAAGGAAGGTTAGCCAGAAAAAAGGCCCAACGCGATCTGCCAGGGAGGGGGCACGTCTGCATCGAGCCGCCACGGAGGCTGAGACCAGTGCAAAACCGACTCGATCAACATTTCACGCGGGATTGACCAGATCGGAGGTTCACAACAATGCTGCAGCCACTGTCCTAGAGAACAGGGACATTTTTATGAAGAAAACGGCAGAATGAAAATTGAGATTCTTGAGGTACCAAGACATACTTTCGTTCTTTGAAATTTTGGTGCTGGATAGCGGAGTGCAGTCCATTCGTCTGTGTTTCAACTACTTCTCGCACCAAAATCCTAACATTTCCGAGTGTTTCTGACACAGTTTATTTGAGGAAAACTTCTCAGGGTGCACTTAAATGGAATGTAGCTGCTAGCGTTAAGAAAAGGGCCACAGATTAGTTGCAAAGTCTCCATAAGTGTGATGTCATGTTATGGTGACTTGTTTTTCAGTGATGACTGTTAATTTTGATGCAGTCACGATAAAAGCAGTAACCGCTTTCCACTGTCACGTGACTTAGTGTGCATGCACCTTCACCATGAACACATTCTGTTAACAACAGTCTGCTTGAGGCTCAGCTTTGTGCACAATTATAATTGTTGTCATTGATATAACTGTGAAAAATATAAGAAATACATCTGTGTGATAGACAGCCTGAAAAACAGCGGACAGGTCCACGTGTATGGTGCACGACACTGTGCATGCTGCTCTGTTACAGAACAGACTCGCACACATCAAGATAGACGCTTTCAGAGTAAAATAAAAATAAAGCCTACCATCTCTACTGATGAGAACAAAATTCAAAAGGAAAAACTCACCCACTTGTAGAATGATTTCCAAGATTGAATATGTAAAGCCCAGTCCACCAAAGACATCACGCACGAGTCACGCGCGATCGCCATCCGGTGTCACGGAGCTCCTCACGAAGTTCTCTCGTGATTCTGGCACATTATAAAAAAAAAGTCCATTATCTGAAAATAACATATTCTGACTTTTTTTTTTCCAATGTAAGAAATCCATCTGCATGTTCAGGCAGCCTGTAAAAACAGCAAACAGGCCTTCTCCAGGGGTATCTTGGCATTCATCTGGCTCTGCTACATCAGCTAAACAGCCAAATAAAAAAAAAAAAAAAGATTCAGGGACTCAGGCACCATTTTAAAATATTTCAAAATGTAATTGACAGCATGTCATGGAGACTCAGTTTGCCCGTGTCATGCTCAGCTGTGAATAAAAATTGACTTTGCTTGGTGAAAAAAACCTCGGACTTTTATGTTGAAGTTACATTGTTGTTCTTTTGCAAGTTATATGATTTAACTATTGCATCAGTTTTAAATGACTTACAAGTTGCAAAACACTTTTCATTGGCAATAGTTATCATATCTTTAAGTGTGTTATTTACTAAAAGCAGAAAGGGTGTAATTATTTGTTTTATACGACACACTTAGAATTTGATGAATGTAGAATGAAAGCAATGAAAGCAGAATTAAAGTCAGTTAATGCAGACAGTCGGTCCATTTACTGAAATTTATTACAGACAATACAGTGTAGCCAATAAATTGTAATGAAATCAAGACTTGAACCGTATTTTGTTCCAGTATAAGAGTCAAATACCACTGTGTTTTAAACCAAGTAAAACTGACCAAAGTGCGCTCAGAGTGTACCAAATTACACTTGTGCTGTGCCGCACTCACAGAAAATGTACAGTCAAAAATGATCAGTTGCTTGCAGCCATGATAGTGTGACACATACAATACAATGAAGAAGGCATCACAAGATTAAATGTTGGATCTTCATGGTGTTTTCCAGGCAGTGATGGCCAGTGACTTTGCGCTCCCACGTTTCCGGTATCTCCAGAAGCTTCTACTGGTCCACGGTCACTGGTGCTACTCCCGGCAGGCCAACATGATTCTCTATTTCTTCTACAAGAATGCTGTAAGCTAGTTTCCCTGAATGTCTTGGTGTCTTTGTATTGATTGCAATCCAAGTTACACTTTTATTTATTTATTATATAACTTATAGTAAAGCCTGTCTCTTATTACAGATTTTTTTAGACAAATGAACATTAACTGACGAATATGTGTTGTTGTGAAAGTGTAGGTACACGGACCCACAACAGGGGGCGTAATGAACGGACAATGGAGAAAGGTGAATAACAAGTTTTACTGTTGTGAAACGAGCACAACGAATACAACAATTAACAATGTGGGGTCGAATCCGCTGGTGTCGTGTGGGCAGGCTCGAAGGTAGGAGACGTCTGTCTCAGTCGAACCGGAACCACCCAGATCTCCTCTGCCACCGAACCCTGGAAATACTGGAACCGCCAAGTCCCGAATTCCCAGGTGGCCACTGCCTCCGCTCGTCGGATCCGGTACTGCTGGCGGGAGAGAGCAACAACACACAGGTGTGGATGCGACAGCACCCAGTAACGGAGAGGGGAGAAGCCGCCTCCACCTCTTGTCAATATATAGCAGGAAGGTGAGTACTTATCCAAGCAATTTAGCTTTCAGTAGTCAGCAGTCCTGAAAAGGTTTAACAAGTTTTAGCTGGTTATTCAGAATATGAATGCAGAGAACGTTACCTCAGTCTTAAGGCGATATCTCGGCACTGAGGTGGAGACGCCGTCCTGATGATATACCCCCGGGCTGAGTGGAGTCAGCTGTGTCCAGTAATGGGTGACAGCTGTCACCCTGACTGCTCTCGTAAGGCGGCGGCGCCCTCTGGTGCCTGGAGCCCGCACTCCAGGCAGGGCGCCCTCTGGTGGTGGTGGGCCAGCAGTACCACCTCTTCAGCGGCCCACACAACGTGTAAGCTCAAAATAATGAGAGAGCACAGAACATTATAAGAACAATTAATGTACTGTTTAAATGTAAGACAATCATATTACTGGTAATGAGTTGTAATTGATGGCTTGACGGCCTGTGTTGGAAATTATGAAACAAATGGATTTCGTTTTGTCCTTTAGAATATTTCAGTCTTGTTGTAAAGAGCGGACAATACAAGACTTTTTGTCACTCTGCTCCCTCATGTGCATGAACCATGTCTATGGACGTAAACAAGGAATTAATGAACTGATATGATTGAATGCTCATACCATGAACACATCAGCCAGCACCACATGTCCAGCTGTCCAGGGCGAAGTGCATCAAAGGGCACTGCGTCATGTGGATTATAACTCACCTCACTATATGTCACATCTACCACTTACATGGTGGATGTGACATTTGGATCACCAGCTGTGCGTTCACATGCTCAGACGGATATTTTCATATAGGGCAATCTGTCTGATGGCTCCCACTGCGCTTTGAGGCGCTCGCTGCTGAATGCATTGCAAAGGTGATATGTGTTTTTATTTATTATTATCATGTGAGGACAGCATGCCGATACATGCACATCACGGTGGAGTGTTGAGAGGTGATGCTGTGAGTTGCGAGTACACAGTGGGTAGCTGCTGCTGCTTGCCGCTGACACGCACACCCACCTGTCCGGACCAACTCACAGCTGGAGAACACATATCATGCCATAAACAACATGACACCTCAACACGCCACACAATGCACATGTGTGGACAGGCTCTCATTGTCTCCTGACATGCTTATAATTAAACAAGATCAAACAAGACCACCTTTGTATCACCCAACCATGTCTCAGAGCACACGGTTCGAATGGCCACTTGCCTGGCATTTGCTGTCATTCGCCCACTGGTGTGGAGGCTGCCTCGATCGCGCCAGTCGGCCATGGTGTGACATGGCCGGTGATTTTTGTGCAGTGCCTCAGCCGCAGAACGATATGTCCACCCTGCATACGACATGCTGTGCAAATGTTGCAAGCATGATCAGATGGCAGTACAACCTCATCTTGCCCGCCATTCAAATTTGTTTTCAGCGTGATCGACACGTGAATGTAGAGTGCATGTGCTGTGGCCGAATGATTGTGGGGTGTGTGTTTGAGGTGGCTCAGAAATGTCACAAGCAGTATTTGAATCCAACTTTGTGCGCCGTTCGACCTCAATCGTGTTATGTGTGAGGGGGCACTTACACTTGTCAGAATGCCCATCCCTCCATATATTTCAGTAAAATGAATGATTTCATCACAAATAACTAACCTGTTTAGTGCCAGACTGAACAGATCCATTCCGCCTCGTGTGCAACTCTCATCCTGCAAACTCTCCAATTGGCGCCATTGTCATGTGACTATTGCTGATTTGAGAAAACAAAAAACTACATGTATGTGTAAAATAATTAAAGAATTTTAAAAAATAATAATAATTCCCCATGGGGTGGTGGCCAAGTGCTTAGTGCACTTGGTTTCAGTACGGGAGGTTCCTGTTTCAAACCCCACTTCTGCCCATTTCTCCATGTAATGTGGAGTTGTTTCAGGAAGGGTATCCGGCGTGGAAGGGTATTTGCTGTGGCAACCCTGAGTGAAAACAAGGGAGCAGTTCAACAGACTTACTTTACCTCACACCCCTGTCACACCTTGACGATTTAGCTAGCGTATGCCGACCGTATTAAAAACGCTGGAATACGCAGGCGTATGTCTAATAAATTAGCACCTTGAAGCACGCTTGTATATGTTATAATACAGTGAGTACGTCAAAAGATTTTGGGCATGCACAATATTTTCAATACATGCCAGCGTATGTCTGATACGTCCCACGTATGTGGGCCATAAGTTGTAGGTAAGTTATGCAATTGTTGACACACATTTCTTGTAAATTACTCATAAGTCAAAATATGTCCATTGATGCTGTCTGTTGCTTGGCTCAACAACTGAAAGCTGCAGTCCTCATGTGACCAGTTCAGACTGTTTCAAATATTAACACCATTCTGAGAAAATATAAAGTCTTAATTTTACCCATTGGATTCACCATCACATCCTGACAAAAACTTATCCACCTAAAGTGTCCTGATTTTCGAAAAGGACATCTGATAATATTTTAATTCCTTGTTGTGGCTGAAGAAACGTAGCATTTTTAAAGAAGTCCTTCTGTGTTTTGTCTGCATCACTACTCTTAGCTTCATAGTGGCGTAGAGCAGAGAAGGATTTTCTTTCACCAGAACAGATAAAATCTAGACTTGCATCTCACATGTACCTTCTGGCAATTTGTAGCTAAACTTTCAGGTCTTCTTTTTAAGAAAATCCTCCTCTATACCACTTCATTATGAAGATGGATAACTGGTGATACAAAATGCAAAGCTCGCACTGTGCATAATTTCTCCAATCACAGCCACGTAAGCCTATAACTTCTTCTGGGTTGTCTTGGTGTCTTTCCTCACTCTTCTCCTTCTTGCACAGTCACTCAGTTTGCCATATTGTTTGTATTTCTTTGTAATTGATGTAAATAAAGTCTGAAACATATTCAGTGGCAGCTTCACCATCAGAGAGTCTCATCCACAATGACCACAAAAGACTCCACGCTGTCATTGATGTTAAAGGGGGCAATACACAGTATTAAAAACAGGGGTATGTAAACCTTTGATCAGTTTCATTTGGGTAGTTCTCTTGTCATTATGATTTAAAAACAGTAAACACAGTTGTTTGACAATAAATGGCTTCACCCAACCACTAACCATGAGTGTCATTTATATTCTCTTAAAAATGGCCAAAAAAGCAAAAAATTTTACCAGGGTATGTAAACTTTTGAGCACAACTGTACACCTCATTAGGCCACCTTTTCTTATGTACCTGTTCTTATGTTTCATATGTAAGTGCAGCCATTAGATTGGAATGTGCCAGTACCAGTGACTGACAGTTTGAGCTTCCTGCTCGAGCTTGCATTCTGACTTTGAGAAAGTCAGAAGTGTTATGCATACAAATAAAAAAAGACTTAAAAAACAAAACTAAGCTACATGAATTAAATATAAAGGCAGTTTTCTTTTAAAAGTTTGCAGTGATGAGTTCTCTGTTACATTTCTTTTATCATTCCATATTTGTACGATACAATAGCTGATGGAAAACAGACCATGTTTAGTTTACTGTGAGAATGTTCAGTTTTTTAAAAAGTGGTGCAGGTGCTTCTGTTGATTAGGGAGAAGGACAGAAATACCAAAGTGCTTTACAGTAAAAAAAAAAAAAGACTGTACCCCAGGAGAACACAAGGGTTAATTTTAATTTTTAAGATAGATAGAGGTCGGCACAGTTTATGTTTGCATTCTTGGTGAAATTTATTGCTTACAGATTGTCTGAACATACTTGGCACTGCCACAACATCTCCTTTCTGCATTTGCCAGATGTGAACTTGTTAAAATAAACGCAACGCTTAGTGGCATGGTTTCTCTTGCAGCAACACTTCACCTGGCACGATGCCCTTTTCCCTGTGTCAGGTGTGGGTGGTTGTTGCTGAAGGTTTTCCTGATTCACCTCCTGATTCCACCTGTTATTCTTTGATTGTCACAGTATACACAATATAAAGATTCATCAGATGTGCATGTTTATTTACAAAAACATGTTCTCACCTTTATATTTACCATCAGCATTTAGAAATTTGTTCATATTAAATTCACAGATTCATTCATATAACACCAAACAGAATAGTCATCCTCGCCTTCCTTTATATAAACCTAAACATGGTCTGTTTTTCACCAGATATTGGGTTGTACAAATATGGAATGATAAAAGAAATGTAACAAAGCTCATCATCATTGCAAACTTTTAAAAGAAAACTGCCTTTACATTTAATTCATGAAGCTTAGTTTTGTTTTTTTTAAGTCTTAAAATTGTTCAATTTTTGGTCATTCTTTTTTTTTTTATTTGTATGCATAACACTTCTGACTTTCTCAAAGTCAGAATGCAAGCTTGAGCAGAAAGCCCAAACTGCCGGTCACTGGTACTGGCACATTTCAATCTAATGGCTGCACTTACATATGAAACATAAGAACAGGTACATAAGAAAAGATGGCCTAATGAGTTGTAAATTACCCCAGCAGTGCCATTTGGCACCCTCTGGTCAGAATAGGAGGTGGGAGAAAAGACTGGGTTTGCAAGTGTTAAACACCTTGTATATTGTGCCTAAAACTCTAGTGAATATATTCTCTGGGTTTATTGATGTTGTTATTGTGTTTGTTTGCCAGAAGCTCAGGTTGTGTGAGCTGCGATCACTTCCTGTTCATGTCATTCTGGGGAAAAGTGAAGTTTGCTCTTTAACGTCCTGCTTATTGTCCTTTACAACACTGTTTGTCCTCTTTGTTCCAGAGTAATATAAGATGTCTGAAATTTGGTTTGCATTTATTAAATTCCATGCAGATTAAACGTAGCAGACATGGATTATTTGGAATATTTGTTTTAGCAAGTTTTCAGGGTCTCTACTGCCGCCAGTAGATGGCAGTGTTCATGGCAGTATTCACCCTGTTGAGATATCCTATAATCCTTTGCACAAGAGAGTTGCTGCAGCCTCTTATTAACGTGATGGAGAGCACAAAAATGTACATTTTGGTTGTATAATGTTCATTTACACTTGTTTTCATGTGGATTCTCTGTGCTGTAGACTGCAACAACTCTGGTGCGCAAAGGATTATGGGATATCTTATTAGGGCGAATACTGCCATAAACACTATCATCTACTGGCTAGTAGATGGCGTAAAACAAACACAATAACATCTGTAAATCCAGAGAATATATTCACAAGCATTTTAGGCACAGTATACAAGGAGTTTAATGCTGTTGTCCATGTGCAGATGTTGAAGTGCAGCCTGATCAGAGCGCATCAATGCATTTCTCATGACGTGAAACTTTACCCATAATGCACTGCAGCATGTGTGTCCAAACACTAAAACTTTCAAAATTAGTGCATTACTTTAAAACTAAAACATATAGCTGATACTTTCACTTTATAAAATGCCAGACGTGACATTAATTTAAGTAACTTGTCTGGAACTGGTTTGGTTAAAATTTTAAGTGATGCAAAGAAGACACACACATCCATGACACATAAAGGGGGTGCTGGATCAAGAAGAATTCTACTGTACCAAAAACAAAGATCTGCATCAGCGCTCCCATGCAAAAATCTTTATTAATGAAAATGTGATGTTTCGGGCGAACAGCCCTTTCTCAGAAATTGTCTTTATTCTTCCTCCTCCTTTGTCACTAGGTCTCGTTCGCTGAAAAAAAAACCTAATCTGACACAGAAGAGCTGGCTCGTTGTTGTCAGTTGCTGCTAATGTACTGAAATCAATACTGAAAGTTATCGCTTTAGGTTTTAACGGTTTAGCTTTAAAAAAAAGATTACTTTTCAGTTAGGTGATTAACTGTTATCAAAGCTAACTTTTTGGTTAGCTGTGCCCACCACTGCCCTTACCATAGCATGCAGGAGCGATCCGGACCACTCAATTGGAAATGGGGCTGTCAGCATACACTGGCTAAATCGTCAAGGTGTGACAGCGGCATACGAGGTCTGTTAGAAAAGTATCAGACCTTTTTATTTTTTTCAAAAACCTGATGGATTTGAATCACGTGTGCTTGCATGAGCAAACCTTGAACCTTCGTGCACATGCGTGAACTTTTTCACGCCTGTCGATTGCATCATTTTCTGGTAAGCAGCCTTTGTGTGAGGTGTGTGTCGTGCGCTTGGCAGATTTTCATTCCAAGGAAAAAGTTGGAATGACTGGAGCAGCGCTGCATCAAATTTTGCCAGAAACTGGGCGACAGCCAGGTGGAAACCATTCGGATGATTCAGACGGCTTTCGGTGACTTTTCAGTCGTGTGACTGTCCGAGAAATTGTGGAAGAGGTGGGCATGTCACAGCATTTCCTGTGAGACAACACGAAGGTGCTTTTGCTCCGCCGTTTGCAGCAGCATGAATTTCGCTGCAATGGAATTTGCTGAAAAAGTGCTGATGTCCACCTCTTCCGCAATTTCTCGGACAGTCACATGACGGTCCCGCATCACCACAGCATTCACTTTGGAAATGATCTGTTAATTTCAGCATGTCGATGGCCGACCGGAGCGTTGCTCGCTCTCCACCGTTGTGCGGACGTCTTTAAACCAGTTGTACCGCTCCTTAGTCTGTGTGATGCTCATAGGATCGTCACCGAAAGCCGTCTGAATCATCCGAATGGTTTCCACCTGGTTGTCGCCCAGTTTCTGGCAAAATTTGATGCGGCGCTGCTCCAGTCGTTCCGTCTTTTTCCTTGGAATGAAAATCCGCCGAGCGCACGACACACACCTCACACATTGGCTGCTTACCAGGAAATGATGCAATCGACAGGCGTGAAAAAGTTCACGCATGCACACAAAGGTTCAAGGTTTGCTCATGCAAGCACACGTGATTCAAATCCATCAGGTCTTTGAAAAAAATAAAAAGGTCCGATACTTTTCTGACAGACCTCGTAACTTGTATTCGGCATATTTTTCATATCAAGACATGGATGACCTCTAATTTCCTGCTTTTAAACTCAGATAAAACTGAAGTTATTGTACTTGGCCCCACAAATCTTAGAAGCATGGTGTCTAACCAGATCTTTACTCTGGATGGCATTTCCCTGACCTCTAGTAATACTGTGAGAAATCTTGGAGTCATTTTTGATCAGGATATGTCATTCAAAGCGCATATTAAACAAATATGTAGGACTGCCTTTTTGCATTTACGCAATATCTCTAAAATCAGAAAGGTCTTGTCTCAGAGTGATGCTGAAAAACTAATTCATGCATTTATTTCCTCTAGGCTGGACTATTGTAATTCTTTATTATCAGGTTGTCCTAAAAGTTCCCTAAAAAGCCTTCAGTTAATTCAAAATGCTGCAGCTAGAGTACTGACGGGGACTAGCAGGAGAGAGCATATCTCACCCGTGTTGGCCTCTCTTCATTGGCTTCCTGTTAATTCTAGAATAGAATTTAAAATTCTTCTTCTTACTTATAAGGTTTTGAATAATCAGGTCCCATCTTATCTTAGGGACCTCGTAGTACCATATCACCCTAATAGAGCGCTTCGCTCTCAGACTGCAGGCTTACTTGTAGTTCCTAGGGTTTGTAAGAGTAGAATGGGAGGCAGAGCCTTCAGCTTTCAGGCTCCTCTCCTGTGGAACCAGCTCCCAATTCAGATCAGGGAGACAGATACCCTCTCTACTTTTAAGATTAGGCTTAAAACTTTCCTTTTCGCTAAGGCTTATAGTTAGGGCTGGATCGGGTGACCCTGGACTATCCCTTGGTTATGCTGCTTTAGACATAGACTGTGTGGGGGTTCCCATGATGCACTGTTTCTTTCTCTTTTTGCTCTGTATGCATCACTCCGCATTTAATCATTAGTGATCGATCTCTGCCCCCCTCCACAGCATGTCTTTTTCCTGGTTCTTTCCCTCAGCCCCAACCAGTCTCAGCAGAAGACTGCCCCTCCCTGAGCCTGGTTCTGCTGGAGGTTTCTTCCTGTTAAGAGGGAGTTTTTCCTTCCCACTGTTGCCAAGTGCTTGCTCACAGGGGGTCGTTTTGACCGTTGGGGTTTTTCATAATTATTGTATGGCCTTGCCTTACAATATAAAGCGCCTTGGGGCAACTGTTTGTTGTGATTTGGCGCTATATAAAAAAAAAGTTGATTGATTGAGTTGATTGATGTCCGCATACTCCGGCTAAATCATCAAAGTGTGACAGGGCCCTTACATATGATCGTTTATTCAGTGGCTTAAAGAAGCAGTTTACTCACCTTTTGCATTTGTTACAGCATTAATTAGCTCGTAGCTGCGTCTTGTTTCGGCTGCTCCTGTTTGGGGTCACCACAGCATATCAGTCATTTCCATCTCATCCTGTCCTTTGTATCTCCTCTGTCACATCAACCACCTGCATGTCCTGCCTCAGCACATCTATAAACCTCCTCTTTGGCCTCCCTCTTCTCCTTCTGCCTGGTGGCTCTGTCGTCAGCATATTTCTCCCGATGTTCACTGAGTCCCTCCTCTGCACATGTGCAAACCGTCTCAACCTTGTCTCTTTGACTTTGTCTCCAAATTGTCCTACCTGTGCTGTCCCTCTGATATGTTCATTCCTAATTCTGCCCAAAGAGAACCACAACATCTTCAGCTCTGCCACCTCCAGCTTTGCCTCCTATCTTTATGTTAGTGCCACCGTCTCTAAGCTGTATAACATAGCTGGTCTCACTACTGTCTTGTAAACTTTCCCCTTCATGCTTGCAGATATTCTTCGGTCACAAATCACTCTTGCCACCCTGCCTGTATTGTTTTCTTCATCTCTCTACCACAGTCTCCATTACATTGGATAGTTGACCTTAAATATTTAAACTCCTCTTCCTTAACCACCTCTACTCATTGTAACTGCACTGTTCCACTGGGCTCTCTTTCATTCACACACATGCACTCAGTCTTGTGCCTACTAACTTTCATTTCCCTATCTTCACCTCTCTAGGCTCATCTCAGTATGATCTCTCTCTCTCGCTACAGTTCACATTGTCATCTGCAAACATAGTCCATGGAGACTCCTGTTTGATTGTGTCCATTAACATGTCCATCACCATTGCAAATATGAAAGGCCTCAGAGGTGATCCTTGATGTAGTCCAACCTTCACCTTGAATGGATCCGTCATTCCTGCCATGCATCTCGCTGCTGTTGCACTATCATTGTACATATTCTGCACCACCCTCACATACTTCTCTACCACTGCAGACATCCTCATACAATACAATTCTTATCTTAGCACCCTGTCATAAGTTTTTTCTAAATCCACAAAAACACAGTGCAGCTCTTTCTGACCTCCTCTATATTTCTCCATCAGCACTGTCAGAGCAAACATTGCATCTGTTGTGCTTTTTCTCAGCATGAAGCCAAATTGTCTGCTTACAGATCTTCACCTGTTTTGTAAGCCTGGCTTCTACTCCTCTTTCCATAACATCATGTTGTGGCTGATCAACTTTATGACTCTGCAGTTACTGCAGCTCTGCACATCACCCTTGTTCTTAAGAATAGGAACTGCCGCACTTCATCTCCACTCCTCAGGCATCCTGTCATTTTCCAAGGTTTTATTAAACAATCTACAACCCCTGGGAATAATTATGGAATCACCGGCCTTGGAGGATGTTCATTCAGTTGTTTAATTTTGTAGAAAAAAAGCAGATCACAGACATGACACAAAACTAAAGTCATTTCAAATGGCAACTTTCTGGCTTTAAGAAACACTATAAGAAATCAGGGAAAAAAAATTGTAGCAGTCAGTAACGGTTACTTTTTTAGACCAAGCAGAGGGAAAAAGATATGGACTCACTCAATTCTGAGGAAAAAATTATGGAATCACCCTGTAAATTTTCATCCCCAAAACTAACACCTGCATCTGCACCTGCATCATATCAGATCTGCTCGTTAGTCTGCATCTAAAAAGGAGTGATCACACCTTGGAGAGCTGTTGCACCAAGTGGACTGACATGAATCATGGCTCCAACACGAGAGATGTCAATTGAAACAAAGGAGAGGATTATCAAACTCTTAAAAGAGGGTAAATCATCACGCAATTTTGCAAAAGATGTTGGTTGTTCACAGTCAGCTGTGTCTAAACTCTGGACCAAATACAAACAACATGGGAAGGTTGTTAAAGGCAAACATACTGGTAGACCAAGGAATACAAAGCATCAAGACAGAAACTTTAAAGCAGTATGTCTCAAAAATCGAAAATGCACAACAAAACAAATGAGGAACGAATGGAAGGAAACTGGAGTCAATGTCTGTGACCGAACTGTAAGAAACCACCTAAAGGAAATGGAATTTACATACAGAAAAGCTAAACGAAAGCCATCAACAGAAAAAAAAACAAGGTTACAATGGGCTAAGGAAAAGCAATCGTGGACTGTGGATGACTGGATGAAAGTCATATTCAGTGATGAATCTCAAATCTGCATTGGGCAAGGTGATGATGCTGGAAGTTTTGTTTGGTGCCGTTCCAATGAGATTTATAAAGATGACTGCCTGCAGAGAACATGTAAATTTCCACAGTCATTAATGATATGGGGCTGCATGTCAGGTAAAGGCACTGGGGAGATAGAGTACTGACCGACCTTATGTCAAAAAGTGATTAATGACCCTGTCAGCCAATCAGAATTGACTACGTCACTAAGCCCCGCCCCCTTATGACATCACAGCCAATCAGAATCGATAACATCACTATGTCCCGCCCCTAACCCCTCCCCTAACCCCGCCCCTTATGACATCACAGCCAATCAGAATCGATGATGTCACTATGTCCCGCCCCTAAGCCCCGCCTCCAAGCCCCCGCCCCTTATGACGTCACCTCCAATCAGAGTCGATGACATCAGTATGTCCCGCCCCTAAGCCCCGCCCCCGGCTCCTCCCCTAGTTCTGCCCCTGGCTCCTCCCCTAGCCCCACCCCCAAGCTCCTCCCCTACCCCCCACCCCAAGCCCCTCCCCTAACCCCGCCCAAGCACCGCCTCCAAGCCACACCTCCCCTCCCACCCAGGGTCTAATATTTTAATGTCATTTTATTTCATGAATTAAAGAATGATTAAAAATACCTAGATCTTTTTAATGTATTAATGAATTAACTAATTCTGAAATAATTAAACATAAATCAGTGTCTATTATTTAATGCCCCTTTAATATTTTTAATTCTTAAATTAAAGCGCCTCCTTTTATGGTTTTTAATGCCTCAATTAAAGAATGAATAAAAAATACCGTATCTTATGCATAATTATGGGAGGTTTTCTTCAATTTAGTGATTAAACACGAATATTTTAATACGCCTTTAATATTTCTTAATTCTTAAATTATCGCGTTTCCTTTTCTGTTTTTTTTAATTCGTAAATTAAAGAAGGGAAACAAATAGCCGTCTCTCTCGGGTGTAAGTCTTTGCAGCAAGACGGTCAAATACCCACACATAGAGCTGCTCGCGGAAACATGACCCCACGGCTGTAATACCTGTTGCAGACGCTAGCTGTGTCTGTGTGTGCGTGCATGCGTGCGTGTGTGTGTGTGCGTGTGTGCTTGTGTGTGTGTGTGTGACCTGCGGAGCGGGGCTGTCACGCCGGATGGTCTTTTATAACATAGTAGAGAAGCTTGAATCTTCGGTTGAAGCTTGAATGTTTAATTACCTCCAATTTCCTGATGACGGGGTCGTTCGTCACGCTTGTTTGAAGGCTGAAAAAACAAAGCTCCTTCTCACTCACGCCAGATGCAGTTTCTTTTAAGATATTAGCCAATCGATCACGGGCTGCTGGACACCCGCTGATCGGAGATGCTGCCCCGAGGTGATGAACCCGAAAAATCAACAAACTTTGGTCTCAGTCACTCCCGGCAGGGTGGCTGGGTGTCAGGCCAGATGGTATTTTTAGAGCAAAAGGTGCCAGTAAGTGTTTTTCACAAAAAACCTAGTTTGAAAAACAATTTACCCTTTTCAACAATATTATATGAAAGAACACAGGCTGTATAAGGTTTAGAATATGTGCTTTATTACATTCATTAAAGTCACACACAGAGAAAAAAGCAATTGTTCATGTTTATTAAACACAGCATACGTGAAGGAAAACATTAAGAAAAAAGTACTTGTTCCAGTTACCTGAAGAAAAAAGCATATGTTCATGGTTATTAAACACAAATTTGGTCCACTTACATGAAGAAAAAAGCATACGTCCATGTTTATTAAAGGGTAACCATCAGGCTGTCGCCGTAAATTAGCTGATAGATGATTATTATGTCTCCAGCTGCGTATAATAAACTCAAGTCTGCTCAGTGCCACTTTTCTAAGGCAACAAGTTTGCATATTTTTTTTGTAAAGTCAACTTATTATATTTTACACATTTTGGGATTCAAACATCAAATCCTTATCTCAACACTTCACGGTAACGTTCACATGCCAGCAGCTTGGATGTTAAGTGCGTGTGGAGCGCCTTGGGGCAACTGTTTGTTGTGATTTGGCGCTATATAAGAAAAAAGTTGATTGATTGATTGAGTTGATTAAGTCCTAAATCTAAACATTTTCTTTGCTCACTTGTATCGCTGCAAGTTCCTGCTTTACCACCTCATTCTGACCAAGAAACATCTGAAGTGGGTCAAAAAATAACAAACTGTTCTTGAAAGCAGCTTTCTCCTGGTTAGTTTTTAATACACCCTGAAGACATCAAGATTCTCTGATCAGATTTCTTGGGAGACATCTATTGTTTTAATATGAAAATCAGCCGTCAGCATTTTATGTCAAGTGTTCCCTGAAAATCACAGATAACTGAATGACGGAGAACTGAAGCAACAACTTTGAAGTTTCAAATAAAACAGGGTTCATCAGCATTTTCTGGTTTATCAGAATCTGAATCAGAACAGCTTTTAATGGCCAAGTATCCACAGAATACATGGAATTTGACTTTGGTTTGAGCCGCACTCTCTCTGTACACTGTAAATGCATGCTAACATACAAACGAATTAAGTTAACCAGACTCAGTTTTCAAGCTGTAGCTTCAAGAAAATTAAGTTGACCTGAATATAATGAATGAACAAAACTATTTTGAGAATTAAGCCGTCACTTGCTGGATGCTCACAGTAAATACATTACTGTAATTTAATTTTTTCAGTACAGCAAAATAAACAAGTTTCTGTAATCTAGATTTAATTTTTTCAGTACAGCAAAATAAACAAGTTACTGTAATCTAGATTTTAAGTGTATTTGAGTACTGCACACTCGCAATAATTAAGGTAATCAAATCTGCTTCAAGACGACATAAATTACTTTGTAAGGGAGCAAGTTTGCATTTTTTGATTATTTTCATTTTTAGTAAAGTCAACTTATTATATTTTACAGTGTAAGGCATATAGAAATACCCTAAACAGCGAATAATCCGCAGTAAAAATTGTACAACGTGTTTTTAAAAACCACTTGTAATTATGAAGAAACTAGTTTAGCTAACAACTGCTACAGAAAGGTGAACATTTATTAAAATGAATCTGAAATACACAAGTTGACCAACATCAGGAGGGTAAGAGTTCTAATGTTAAAACTCACTGTTGTTACTCCGCTGTTTTATGATTTGTAAAAAGCTGCACCAGGCACTTGAAAATTGCACATTTCCGACCAATTCTGTCAAAAACATTAACAGCCTGTGAGCCGACACACTGCTGTCAGTGTGACAAGAGGAAAGTGTGTCATGTAGAATCTGTACATTTGTTCAGAGCGTATAATTATAAATCTCAAGTCGTTTTAACGTGGATAAAGATTTAAATGCGGTTGTTTTGCAGAAGTTCCACTGAAAACACACAGAAGCTGTAATTTTTACAATTCACACGCCGTATCTTTGATAGAAACAGTCGGTGGTCATTTATTGAGAAATCTAACTGGCGGAGGGTTTTACGCTTTAAAACGCTTATTTGGTTGTGAAAAGCTCCACAAAAACTTATACTTTTCGAGCTGATGCTGACTGTTTGCATAAATTTTTGGCTGAGTGGGGAAACGTCTGACATTCTATAGCCAATATGTTTTTTTTTCTTACTTTACGGACCTTTAAAAACTTTAGTCATATTACTAAATCATTGTTTTTCTTTTTTTCTTACCTCATGAAGGTGACTCTCTCTCCGGCTCCCCGTGTCGTCTAATAACCCTCTGGGCTTAATTTGTCTTCTTCTTCTCGTTAAACCAGAATAAAGTTTTTATGCATCGCAATTATTCTCTCTCAAAAACATTCATTAATACCAGTCCAAAATATCCTCGAACCTCCGGGCATCTTGCAGGAGCGACGGTCACGTCTCGCCACAAACTGAAAGAAAAGATGCGACTTATTAAATATTTAGCCTACACTTTAAAAAAACGTCATGATGTGATTTTTTTCTTCTTACCGTGTAACACGAGTCCGTCCCCGCGGCGCCCTGTTGACGGTTCGACAGACCTCCGTCAGTTAGAACACACCAGCTCCGCGTTATTAACCTGTATTTTTTAATATAAATGAGATTTCAGAGGGTTTACTACATCTCTGTTGCTGTGTCTGGGGGAAAAAACTTGATTAAACAGCGTTAAATAAACTCCTAACAGAATATCCACAAACTGTAACACAGACCATACTTATTAATGAAATATTTACACTTTAAAAAGTTATGAGCTGATTTTCTTACGTCATAAAGGAGAGTCTGTCCCTGGCGCGTGTCGTCTAAATGATCCTCTGGGGTTAATTTGTCAGGCCGAATTCTTCTGCTCCATCAGAATAAACTTTTTCTCACCGTGGGGCTCTATATCTAACAAAAAACATCATTTAAAAAATGTTTTTACCGCCGAGGATCTTTTTTTTTTTTTTTAAAAAAAAAAAACAGAAGCATTTCTATCAAAAGATTACTTAAATCACTTGCCGTGAAAGACTTTCGCACTCTGAAGAAAAAGAAAACTTCATTCCGAGAGAATGAACGTCTGCTCCGGTCAGCGGCTGGAATGAAGGAAAAACACTGCAGCAGGAGGCGGGACAGGAAAACTGGACCAGCCTCCGGATTTAGCCTGACACCTCGGACCGAGGGACACAGCAGGACCTCATAAAAATATTGCTTCAAACGGGATCTGTGACGCTGTCCCGGTTTGTCAAAAGAGGTGTGACCTTTTGCGCTAAACACCCCAAATACACACACACAGGCACACACTTTTAAGACGCAAATATCCCCAGCCCCGCGCGTGTAGTGGTCCCATACTATGAACAAACGTGGATGGATAGCAAAGTCATGACGGATAATACAGAAATAGTGGACCTTTTAATAGTTGCACTAAAAGAATAAAACGCTACTCACAGGAGAATTAGTTTTCCCAGCTTCAGCCTGTCTTATTCCAGACATGTCAGAAACCACATGAACAAAACATCTACATATCTTTAACACCAAGAGATTTAAATATATCCGTACATACATATGTACATACTCATATTTTTTCCCATTTCTATTTCCATGTTTCCTTTTTGTGAATATTTACAAATAAAATAAAGGTCACTGCGTGTATTAAATATATATCAGCACCACCGGGGCGTCGTACCAAGATGTGCTGTCTTTATACACCGAAAATGCTATCGCAAACCATGATCTGGTTTCTGATTTTGTGAAAAGATATCGTAATTGCCTTAAGAAAAGGGGCAATACCTCCTGTATCCAGCTACAAGGACCTTCGCACACTTTTAAATGCTGTGACAGCTTGTGTTAACCTTTGATCCTAATTTTTTTTTTTTGTATGTTTTTTCACGTGAAAATGTAACCCCTGTCTTAGGACAACCTCCCGATCATACCTTTTAAAGTTTTATCGCGTTTGCACGCTTTAAAACATTGTTATTAAGTACAGAAATTAGTGTTAATCTTTGATCCTAAAAATTTTTTATGTTTTTTTTTTTTGCCTGAAAACGGACCGGATGTGTTGAGAGCGGCCTCCCGATCATACCTTTAAAGTTTTATTGCGTATGCACGCGTTTAAATATTGTCCCTCACATAAAAAACATGTTCAAGCTAAAATATCTAAAAATATTTCTAGTACCCTCAACAAAGCAAAAATATTTATTGAATTACAAAGCTCTACATATTTTATATCATTCACTTGTTTCGCCATATCTGAATTACTGCGTGGACGTTTGAGGCAACATTTACAAATCCTAACTTCGACCATTACCTTTATGATACCTTGTCAGTATTCATGACAGCCAATTAAGCAGTGTCTTTACTATAACCTTGATTAGCAATTTTAATGCGTATTCTTTATTCTATACAACGTATAGCCTATTGAAATGATGTAGTTAACTAAGGTGCAGCAATACAAATTCTATGGAAAAGAAGAGACTTACATGATTAATTATAACATTTATTAAAATAAGGGATTACTTTCATCAATCAGCAACTCCGTCAAGTCGACCGACGCCCCGGTGGCGCTGATATATATTTAATACACGCAGTGACCTTTATTTTATTTGTAAATATTCACAAAAAGGAAACATGGAAATAGAAATGGGAAAAAATATGAGTATGTACATATGTATGTACGGATATATTTAAATCTCTTTGGTGTTAAAGATATGTAGATGTTTTGTTCATGTGGTTTCTGACATGTCTGGAATAAGACAGGCTGAAGCTGGGAAAACTAATTCTCCTGTGAGTAGCGTTTTATTCTTTTAGTGCAACTATTAAAAGGTCCACTATTTCTGTATTATCCGTCATGACTTTGCTATCCATCCACTTTTGTTCATAGTATGGGACCACTACACGCGCGGGGCTGGGGATATTTGCGTCTTAAAAGTGTGTGCCTGTGTGTGTGTATTTGGGGTGTTTAGCGCAAAAGGTCACACCTCTTTTGACAAACCGGGCCAGCGTCACAGATCCCGTTTGAAGCAATATTTTTATGAGGTCCTGCTGTGTCCCTCGGTCCGAGGTGTCAGGCTAAATCCGGAGGCTGGTCCAGTTTTCCTGTCCCGCCTCCTGCTGCAGTGTTTTTCCTTCATTCCAGCCGCTGACAGGAGCAGACGTTCATTCTCTCGGAATGAAGTTTTCTTTTTCTTCAGAGTGCGAAAGTCTTTCACGGCAAGTGATTTAAGTAATCTTTTGATAGAAATGCTTCTATTTTTTTTTTTTTTTTTAAAAAAGATCCTCGGCGGTAAAAACATTTTTTAAATGATGTTTTTTGTTAGATATAGAGCCCCACGGTGAGAAAAGTTTATTCTGATGGAGCAGAAGAATTCGGCCTGACAAATTAACCCCAGAGGATCATTTAGACGACACGCACCAGGGACAGACTCTCCTTTATGACGTAAGAAAATCAGCTCATAACTTTTTAAAGTGTAAATATTTCATTAATAAGTATGGTCTGTGTTACAGTTTGTGGATATTCTGTTAGGAGTTTATTTAACGCTGTTTAATCAAGTTTTTTTTCCCCAGACACAGCAACAGAGATGTAGTAAACCCTCTGAAATCTCATTTATATTAAAAAAATACAGGTTAATAACGCGGAGCTGGTGTGTTCTAACCGACGGAGGTCTGTCGAACCGTCAACAGGGCGCCGCGGGGACGGACTCGTGTTACACGGTAAGAAGAAAAAATCACATCATGACGTTTTTTTAAAGTGTAGGCTAAATATTTAATAAGTCGCATCTTTTCTTTCAGTTTGTGGCGAGACGTGACCGTCGCTCCTGCAAGATGCCCGGAGGTTCGAGGATATTTTGGACTGGTATTAATGAATGTTTTGAGAGAGAATAATTGCGATGCATAAAAACTTTATTCTGGTTTAACGAGAAGAAGAAGACAAATTAAGCCCAGAGGGTTATTAGACGACACGGGGAGCCGGAGAGAGAGTCACCTTCATGAGGTAAGAAAAAAAGAAAAACAATGATTTAGTAATATGACTAAAGTTTTTAAAGGTCCGTAAAGTAAGAAAAAAAAAAACATATTGGCTATAGAATGTCAGACGTTTCCCCACTCAGCCAAAAATTTATGCAAACAGTCAGCATCAGCTCGAAAAGTATAAGTTTTTGTGGAGCTTTTCACAACCAAATAAGCGTTTAAAGCGTAAAACCCTCCGCCAGTTAGATTTCTCAATAAATGACCACCGACTGTTTCTATCAAAGATACGGCGTGTGAATTGTAAAAATTACAGCTTCTGTGTGTTTTCAGTGGAACTTCTGCAAAACAACCGCATTTAAATCTTTATCCACGTTAAAACGACTTGAGATTTATAATTATACGCTCTGAACAAATGCACAGATTCTACATGACACACTTTCCTCTTGTCACACTGACAGCAGTGTGTCGGCTCACAGGCTGTTAATGTTTTTGACAGAATTGGTCGGAAATGTGCAATTTTCAAGTGCCTGGTGCAGCTTTTTACAAATCATAAAACAGCGGAGTAACAACAGTGAGTTTTAACATTAGAACTCTTACCCTCCTGATGTTGGTCAACTCGTGTATTTCAGATTCATTTTAATAAATGTTCACCTTTCTGTAGCAGTTGTTAGCTAAACTAGTTTCTTCATAATTACAAGTGGTTTTTAAAAACACGTACAATTTTTACTGCGGATTATTCGCTGTTTAGGGTATTTCTATATGCCTTACACTGTAAAAAATAATAAGTTGACTTTACTAAAAATGAAAATAATCAAAAAATGCAAACTTGCTGCCTTACAAAGTAATTTATGCTGTCTTGAAGCAGATTTGATTACCTTAATTATTGCGAGTGTGCAGTACTCAAATACACTTAAAATCTAGATTACAGTAACTTGTTTATTTTGCTGTACTGAAAAAATTAAATCTAGATTACAGAAACTTGTTTATTTTGCTGTACTGAAAAAATTAAATTACAGTAATGTATTTACTGTGAGCATCCAGCAAGTGACGGCTTAATTCTCAAAATAGTTTTGTTCATTCATTATATTCAGGTCAACTTAATTTTCTTGAAGCTACAGCTTGAAAACTGAGTCTGGTTAACTTAATTCGTTTGTATGTTAGCATGCATTTACAGTGTACAGAGAGAGTGCGGCTCAAACCAAAGTCAAATTCCATGTATTCTGTGGATACTTGGCCATTAAAAGCTGTTCTGATTCAGATTCTGATAAACCAGAAAATGCTGATGAACCCTGTTTTATTTGAAACTTCAAAGTTGTTGCTTCAGTTCTCCGTCATTCAGTTATCTGTGATTTTCAGGGAACACTTGACATAAAATGCTGACGGCTGATTTTCATATTAAAAGAATAGATGTCTCCCTTTGGAAAGTCTCCCAAGAAATCTGATCAGAGAATCTTGATGTCTTCAGGGTGTATTAAAAACTAACCAGGAGAAAGCTGCTTTCAAGAACAGTTTCAGTTATTTTTTGACCCACTTCAGATGTTTCTTGGTCAGAATGAGGTGGTAAAGCAGGAACTTGCAGCGATACAAGTGAGCAAAGAAAATGTTTAGATTTAGGACTTAACATCCAAGCCGCTGGCATGTGAACGTTACCGTGAAGTGTTGAGATAAGGATTTGATGTTTGAATCCCAAAATGTGTAAAATATAATAAGTTGACTTTACAAAAAAAAATATGCAAACTTGTTGCCTTAGAAAAGTGGCTTTGAGCAGACTTGAGTTTATTATACGCAGCTGGAGACATAATAATCATCTATCAGCTAATTTACGGCGACAGCCTGATGGTTACCCTTTAATAAACATGGACGTATGCTTTTTTCTTCATGTAAGTGGACCAAATTTGTGTTTAATAACCATGAACATATGCTTTTTTCTTCAGGTAACTGGAACAAGTACTTTTTTCTTAATGTTTTCCTTCACGTATGCTGTGTTTAATAAACATGAACAATTGCTTTTTTCTCTGTGTGTGACTTTAATGAATGTAATAAAGCACATATTCTAAACCTTATACAGCCTGTGTTCTTTCCTATAATATTGTTGAAAAGGGTAAATTGTTTTTCAAACTAGGTTTTTTGTGAAAAACACTTACTGGCACCTTTTGCTCTAAAAATACCATCTGGCCTGACACCCAGCCACCCTGCCGGGAGTGACTGAGACCAAAGTTTGTTGATTTTTCGGGTTCATCACCTCGGGGCAGCATCTCCGATCAGCGGGTGTCCAGCAGCCCGTGATCGATCGGCTAATATCTTAAAAGAAACTGCATCTGGCGTGAGTGAGAAGGAGCTTTGTTTTTTCAGCCTTCAAACAAGCGTGACGAACGACCCCGTCATCAGGAAATTGGAGGTAATTAAACATTCAAGCTTCAACCGAAGATTCAAGTTTCTCTACTATGTTATAAAAGACCATCCGGCGTGACAGCCCCGCTCCGCAGGTCACACACACACACACACAAGCACACACGCACACACACACACACGCCTCCGAAACACACACACACACACGCCTCCGAAACACACAGACACACACACACACACGCCTCCGAAACACACAGACACACGCACGCACGCACGCACACACAGACACAGCTAGCGTCTGCAACAGGTATTACAGCCGTGGGGTCATGTTTCCGCGAGCAGCTCTATGTGTGGGTATTTGACCGTCTTGCTGCAAAGACTTACACCCGAGAGAGACGGCTATTTGTTTCCCTTCTTTAATTTACGAATAAAAAAAAAACAGAAAAGGAAACGCGATAATTTAAGAATTAAGAAATATTAAAGGCGTATTAAAATATTCGTGTTTAATCACTAACTTGAAGAAAACCTCCCATAATTATGCATAAGATACGGTATTTTTTATTCCTTCTTTAATTGAGGCATTAAAAACCATAAAAGGAGGCGCTTTAATTTAAGAATTAAAAATATTAAAGGGGCATTAAATAATAGACACTGATTTATGTTTAATTATTTCAGAATTAGTTAATTCTTTAATACATTAAAAAGATCTAGGTATTTTTAATCATTCTTTAATTCATGAAATAAAATGACATTAAAATATTAGACCCTGGGTGGGAGGGGAGGTATGGCTTGGAGGCGGTGCTTGGGCGGGGTTAGGGGAGGAGCTTGGGGGTGGGGGGTAGGGGAGGAGCTTGGGGGTGGGGCTAGGGGAGGAGCCACGGGCAGAACTAGGGGAGGAGCTGGGGGCGGGGCTTAGGGGCGGGACATAGCGACATCATCAATTCTAATTGGCTGTGATGTCATAAGGGGCGGGGCTTATGGGCGGGGCTTATGGGCAGGACATAGTGACATCATCGATTCTGATTGGCTGTGACGTCATAAGGGGTGGGGCTTAGTGACGTAGTCGATTCTGATTGGCTGACAGGGTCATTAATCACTTTTTGACATAAGGTCGGTCAGTACTCTCTCTGGAGATGGCTGTCATTACATCATCAATAAATACACAGGTTTACGTTGATATTTTGGACACTTTTCTTATCCCATCAATTGAAAGGATGTTTGGGGATGATGAAATCATTTCTCAAGATGATAATGCATCTTGCCATAGAGCAAAAACTGTGAAAACATTCCTTGCAAAAAGACACATAGGGTCAATGTCATGGCCTGCAAATAGTCCAGCTCTTAATCCAATTGAAAATCTTTGGTGGAAGTTGAAGAAAATGGTCCATGACAAGGCTCCAACCTGCAAAGCTGATTTGGCAACAGCAATCAGAGAAAGTTGGAGCCAGATTGATGAAGAGTACTGTTTGTCACTCATTAAGTCCACGCCTCAGAGACTGCAAGCTGTTATAAAAGCCAGAGGTGGTACAACAAAATACTAGTGTTGCAGCGTTCTTTTGTTTTTCATGATTCCATAATTTTTTCCTCAGAATTGAGTGATTCCATATTTTTTTTCCCTCTGCTTGGTCTAAAAAGGTAACCGTTACTGACTGCCACAATTTTTTTTCCTGATTTCTTATAGTGTTTCTTAAAGCCAGAAAGTTGCCATTTGAAATGACTTTAGTTTTGTGTCATGTCTGTGATCTGCTTTTTTTCTACAAAATTAAACAACTGAATGAACATCCTCCGAGGCCGGTGATTCCATAATTTTTGCCAGGGGTTGTAGTTAGAAACTCCACTGCCATCTCTCCTAAACATTTCCATGCCTCCACTGGGATGTCATCTGCACCAACTGCCTATCCCCTCTTTATCCTCTTCATAGCTGCCTTCACTTCATCCTTACTAATCCCTTGTACTTCCTGATTTATTCTCTCTACACCATCCAGCCTTCACTCCTTCTCAACTTCTTCATTCTACAGATCCTCAAAGTACACTCTCCACCTTCTCAACACATTGTCCTCACTTGTCGGCACATATTTCCATCAGCATCCTTTGTCACCTTAATCTGATGCACGTCCTTTACAGGTTGGTCCCTTTGTCTTGCCAATCTGAACAAATCTTTTTGCTTCTTCCTTAGTGTTCAGCGTCTTATATATCTTGCTATATGCATTTTCCTTAGCCTTTACCACATGTCCTTTCACCTTACACCACATCTCCTTGTACTCATGCCTACTTTTTTCATCTCACCTACGATCACAATTTCTTTTCATACTTTCTTGTTAGGTATGTCACAAAACTCTTAGTTTGGATAGGATCATCGCTTTTAAGTCACAATTCAGATCATTTTTGGATCAGCGAGTCAGGAAAAAATCTAAATATACTTTATCTTCCATTTTTAAAAAGAATGTAATTAGTAGTGAAAACAAGGTGTCCAATGTTGTACATAATATTTTACAATAAAATAAATTATGTTAAATTACAATGTGGTCAAAATCATGTAAAACTATAAACATAAAAAAATGGAGCAAGGCTAATCTAAGTTTAGAACTTCAAATTCTTTTTTAAAAAGATGAGTGACTACATTTTCTACTGAGAGGGTAACAATAATAAATTTATTTATAGCTCTTTTGGGTTACTTGCTTAAGTCCTTCCTCCTAATCCAAATTCTTTTTTTTTTTTTATATTTATTTCATTCATTTAAAAGAAAAACAGAAAAGCAAAAAACAAAAGCACCACAATACCAGAATGAAAAGGAGCAGAAAGAAGAACAAGTCTTATGATTTCTGCCCCTTTTAACAATACAATCTTTCAATATACAGCATCATAGTCAACATTATTTAACAGATTGCATTTCTTTAACTTGTCACATACCACTGACCCATTTCATAATTATGACCATTAATTAATAGATTACATCACTGACAGGTTACATTTAAACTTAAGACACTCCAAACATTATTAACAGTTTACTTTTTTTTTCTTTTTTTTTACTTTCTTGCAGCCCACTGACTTACTTCATAGTTTCATACTTATTTAATACATCTAATTTAATATGTTTTTTAAATAATTTAAGCAACCTTAATTCTTTAATTTCTTTATTAAGATTGTTCCATAATTTGACACCATTTACTGCAATACTCCTTTCCTTTACTTTGGTTCTAAATCTTGGTTTTTTAAACACTTCTATTCCTTTCAATTTATAACTACTTACTCTTTTTTCAAACATATTTTGAATGTTTGTTGGTAAAGTATTTTTATTAACTTGGTACATTGTTTGTAATATTTTCAAATCGACTAAATCATGAAATTTAAGTACCCTATACTTAATAAACAATGGATTAGATGGATCTCTAAAACCACTGTTACTAATCACTTTTAAAGCTCTTTTCTGCAAAATAAATAAAGGTTGTATATAGGTTGTATATGTTGATCCCCAGATTTCTACACAGTAAGTTAAATATGGGACAATCAATGAATTGTACAGTGTTAATAAACCATAACTATTTAATGAATATTTTACTTTATGCAAAACAGCAATGGCTTTCGCTATTTTTCCTTTTATGTAATTTATGTGTGACTTCCATGTAAGATCTTCATCAATCATGACTCCTAAAAATTTCATTTCTTTTACCCTTTGTATATCCATTCCATCTATTTGTAATGACACATTATTTTTTTTTTTCGCTCTATCATTAAACAGTATGAAATTTGTCTTATTAATATTTAGTGACAATCTGTTTATATCAAACCAATGTTTAACTTTTTCCAACTCTGTATTTATCACTTGTGCTACTTCCTGTATATCTGATCCAGAGTAAAACAGCGTTGTATCATCAGCAAATAAAATGCTGCCAAGCACATTGGATACATTCACAAAATCATTGATATACAAAATAAACAGTTTGGGTCCAAGTACCGATCCTTGTGGTACTCCATAAATAATGTTACACAATTCTGATTTGGTATTATTTATCTGAACAAACTGTTTTCTATTTTCTAAGTAGCTTTTTACCCACTGATATGCAACACCTCTTATTCCATATTGTTGTAACTTGTGGAGCAATCTTGAGTGGTCTATAACATCAAAAGCCTTTTTCAGGTCAATAAAAATGCTTACAAAATAATCCTTATTATCTATTGTTGTTGATATTTTCTCTATTAGTTCCATAATTGCCATAGCTGTCGAATGTTTTGTTCTGAATCCATACTGAGCATTATTTAAAATATGATGTTTCTCAATAAATTTATCCAATCTTGTTACAAAAACTTTTTCCATCATTTTAGAAAACTGTGGAAGCAATGATACTGGCCTGTAATTAGAAAAATTATGTTTGTCTCCATTTTTATATAATGGGACTACCTTAGCAATTTTCATTTCATCTGGAAAAACCCCAGTTGACAGAGACAGATTACAAATATAAGTAAATGGTTCAATAACAATTTCTATTATACTTTTTACAGTCATCATGTCTAAATCTTCATGGTCAGTTGATCTTTTGCTTACACAGTTTTTTTACAATATTTCTTATTTCATCTTTTTCCACATTGTCCAGGAAAATACTATTGACCGTATTTACCAATGTACATAATTTATCTTCTATTATTGGTTTATTTCCCACCAGACTTGACCCTACATTGGAAAAATAATCATTAAACCCATTTGCAACTTCTTTTATATCATATATCTCTTTGTTTTCCTTAACAAAGTAATTTGGAATAGTTTCTTTCGTTCCATCACTATCAATCACACTTTTTATAATTCCCCATGTTACCCTCATATTATCTTTACTCTTATTTAGTTTTTCACTGTAATAATCTTTTTTTTGTTTCCTAATTATTGTTAATAGTTTATTTTTATATTTTTTGTATTTATGTTCTGATTCCTTTGTTTCCAATTTTAAAAAGCACCTGTATAAATAGTTTTTCTTTGCACAAGCATTTTTTATTCCCTTTGTCAGCCATGGTTTATTTACTCTTTTCTTACTAATTTCAATTAATTTACAATTTTTATTGTATGATTTCATCAATATTTTCATAAATGAGTTATATGCTACATTAACATCACTGACATAAACTTCTTCCCAGTTTTGATTTTTAAAGTCATATTTTAATGCCTCTAAGGCTTTTACTGACTTATCTCTTTTAAAGTTTATATCAGTTTTTTTGTTGTACCTATTTTTATATTTAAATATTGAAAAAATTGGTAAATGGTCACTAATATCTGTCATGAAGATCCCATTCTTGATAATTTCATCTGTTCTGTTTGTAAATATATTATCAATTACCGTTGCACTTTGCGATGTAATTCTGGTTGGTTTTGTTATCAAGGGGAATAACCCCAAACTATACATTGAATTCACAAAATCACTTAATCTTTGGCAGCTGGAGCTTTCTATGTTAATATTAAAGTCCCCACACATAAAAAGCGTTTTGTTTTTAATTTGATGGAATAATTCAGTTATTTTATCTGTAAATTTCACAACACAAGAATCTGGTGCTCTGTATACACAACTGATTAAAATATTCTTAGATGTTTCATGTACAAGTTCCACTGTTACAATTTCTATGACATCATTCATAATTGTCATTTCTTCAACAATTGTACACATCAGATCTGTTTTTGTATACAGAGCAATACCACCGCCTTTTTTATATCTTCTGTTTACAAAATACAGCTCATATCCCTCCATTTGAACTTCATCCATGAGATCATCTTTAAGCCAAGATTCAGTGATTGCAACAATACTAAATCTATTTTTAAACTGATTTAAATAATCTTTTATTTGTGACATTTTACAATACAAGCTTCGACTGTTTATATGTATGAGTGACAAGGTATCTTCTGCAATTTTTTCACTATTCAGCTGTTCTACTGTATAATACTCACAACCAATCGTTTTTAAGTCAAATATACTTTCATCAATATTAGTGTCTATGTCATATATTTTATCCTCTGTTTCCATGTTTGATCTGATTTTTTGTTGGTCCAGTTACCAACAGATGTTATATTTGATTGTCTATTCAGGTCTGTATTTTGTAAGGTCCTCCATGTTTTTGATTTGTATACCGTTTGTTCCTTCTTTCACTCTAATCCACACCCTACAATTCCAGACCCATGTAGCAACAATATGTTTCTGTTTTCTTAGTAGTCTTGCTTCCCTAGCAATATCTGCATTTTTTTTGTTAGATGCTCATTTATATAGACACTCGTTCCTTTCAAATTCTTTGCCTGTCTTAATAACTCATTTTTATATTTTCTGCTTGTAAATCGTATAACAATGTTAGATAGTTTATTTTTTCTATCTTTAGTTGGAATAGTATAACAGTCTGATATTGTGTCTTGATGGATGACAACACCTTCTTGATATAAAAAGTTTGTAACTTGTTCCAATGATTGTCTTTCTTCAGGTGGTGCATTCTCCCCACTGGCTCCACCAGAATCCACCACCCTTACATATGTCCGATGCCTTGTTTCTAGTCCAGATATTATAACATCATCTTTTCTAGTAAATTGTTCAAGTTCATCTACACGTTGCTCAAGTTTCTTAATGATCTTGTCCTTCTCTTTAACCAGATTTTGGAGTTCTTTAATTTCCACCATCAGTTTGTCTAGATTAGACATGTCTTTTGATATATGGTTTAATGAGGTCTTTATCTCCTCTATATCTTCCTCGAGTTTATCTGTTTTCCTGGGTGGTGCCATGCCGACTGTCGTGGCTCAGTATGGCCACTATTGATTACAAAAACAATTCTCACCAGTAGCCTCCACCACCACAGGTCCGGTAGCCGCACCCCAACCCTCCCCGTTGCTAACCTCGTTCACAGCCGCCCCAGCCACGGTCGTAGCCGCCGGCAGCCACGGATGTAGCCGACGCCTCGGGCCTGGATGTATCGCCGCCACCGATGCCTCGGGCCTGAATGAACCGCCTCCACCGATGCCTCCGCTGCTAGCCTCGGACGTAGCCGCTGTTAGCCTCGGATGTAGCCGACGCCTCGGGCCTGGATGTATCGCCGCCACCGATGCCTCGGCCTGGATGAACCGCCTCCACCGATGCCTCCGCCGCCAGCCACGGATGTAGCCGCTGTTAGCCTCAGATGTAGCCGACGCCTCGGGCCTGGATGAACCGCCTCCACCGATGCCTCCGCCTGGATGAACCGCCTCCACCGATGCCTCGACACGGATGTGCGCAACTTGCTCGTCAGTACACTACACTTCACTACACACCGGGAGCAACTAGGGGATTAAAGACCTTGCCAAAGGGCCCTTAGTGTTTTTCCGGTCAGGCTGGGATTTGAACTAAGGATCCCCTAGTCTCAAGCCCAACGCTTTAACCACGATAGATAAGTGGTAGATAAGTGGTCCTATCAAGGAGATGCTCTGAAAAAAATTGGGAGTACTTATCTTCCTTTTTGACTTACAACAGAGCTGGCAAAGTATCATGTAGTGTAAGTTTGTTCGGTAGCAAGATTACTACACTGCCGTTAACACTGAAGCCAGTTGGTTAAGATCGCATCTCACTGGGCTGACTGTTGGCAACAAATTGCAAACAGCATTCATTAGTTATTTTTCAAATTGTCATAAAACGGTCACAGGGGTTCTCAATTTACTCTGTGGAATTTTGAACAGGTTCAAAAAATTTGCATGACAAGTTTTCCTCTCAAAATAGTCTTTGCGGGCATCTTGAATCCATCACGAACCCTTTTCAATTTAGTTTCATGAGTATGACAACTCGACGAAATGTGAAACAACTTTGTGAGCAGTTGGCGACCTATGAAACTAAATTGACTGATTGGAGACAGAAATGAGAATCTGGGTGTGAGACAGGCATGAACTGCTTTGGGACCCTGTGAGTGTGCCAAAATTGTGAATACAGGTCAGTGTGATTCCAAGTGAAAATTGCCACGAATTTGCATATTTCTCACACGTTCGTGTCTCTAACTACTTGGCAAGAGCTGCAGCGTAGTGAGGTACTAGCTTTAGGTGTGTCTGCAAAAACCAGGATAAACAAAAGTCTTGGGTCTTAGCAGAACTATACTCAACAAAAATATAAACGCAACACTTTTGGTTTTGCTCCCATTTTGTATGAGATTAACTCAACGATCTAAAACTTTTTCCACATACACAATATCACCATTTCCCTCAAATACTGTGCACAAACCAGTCTAAATCTGTGATAGTGAGCACTTCTCCTTTGCTGAGATAATCCATCCCACCTCACAGGTGTGCCATACCAAGATGCTGATTAGACACCATGATTAGTGCACAGGTGTGCCTTAGACTGCCCACAATAAAAGGCCACTCTGAAAGGTGCAGTTTTGTTTTATTGGGGGGGGGATACCAGTCAGTATCTGGTGTGACCACCATTTGCCTCATGCAGTGCAACACATCTCCTTCGCATCATCCGTGAAGAGAACACCTCTCCAACGTGCCAAACGGCAGCAAATGTGAGCATTTGCCCACTCAAATCGGTTACGATGACGAACTGCAGTCGGGTCGAGACCCCGATGAGGACGACGAGCATGCAGATGAGCTTCCCTGAGACAGTTTCTGACAGTTTGTGCAGAAATTCTTTGGTTATGCAAACCGATTGTTTCAGCAGCTGTGCGAGTGGCTGGTCTCAGACGATCTTGGAGGTGAACATGCTGGATGTGGAGGTCCTGGGCTGGTGTGGTTACACGTGGTCTGCGGTTGTGAGGCTGGTTGGATGTACTGCCAAATTCTCTGAAACGCCTTTGGAGACGGCTTATGGTAGAGAAATGAACATTCAATACACGAGCAACAGTTCTGGTTGACATTCCTGCTGTCAGCATGCCAATTGCACGCTCCTTCAAAGCTTGCAACATCTGTGGCATTGTGCTGTGTGATAAAACTGCACCTTTCAGAGTGGCCTTTTATTGTGGGCAGTCTAAGGCACACCTGTGCACTAATCATGGTGTCTAATCAGCATCTTGATATGGCACACCTGTGAGGTGGGATGGATTATCTCAACAAAGGAGAATTGCTCACTATCACAGATTTAGAGTGGTTTGTGAACAATATTTGAGAGAAATGGTGATATTGTATATGTGGAAAAAGTTTTAGGTCTTTGAGTTCATCTCATACAAAATGGGAGCAAAACCAAAAGTGTTGCGTTTATATTTTTGTTGAGTGTATGTGCTATAAATCCACTAAGAATTAAACTGATTTCCAACCCCACCCCCGGCGCTCAAGCCTCTGTTCCCACAGATGTTTGTAGCTCTGATCTTCTGGTATCAGTTCTGCTGTAGATTCTCCGGTTCAGCCATGATTGACCAGTGGTACATTATCTTCTTCAATCTGATGTTCTCTGCATTCCCACAACTCGTCACTGGCACACTGGACAAAGATGTGTCAGCAGAGGCACTCCAACATCTACCTCGGCTCTACATGAATGGCCAGAACTCTGAGGTCCAGTTTGTTCCTGATTTGTTTTTTATTTGTTTGTACGCATGCTTACACTATGTGCCAGTACAGTATGTATTTTCACTTACAGCGTCATAACTCCTTGCAACTAGACAGTCGAATGTTGAAATAATTTGACAGACTTTGATTGGCAACAATTTTCATTCCATGAATTATGACATTTCATAAAATAGATTTTGCTGAATTATCTCTAAATAGTTGAGAAGCAGAACTGTTAAGATGTAATGTATGTTCAAGGGAACACGTGTGTGTGTGTGTGTGTGGTGGGTGGTGCGGTGCGCTGTTACGGTGCACACAAACACACGTTTGTGTGTGTGCGTGTGGTGTTACAGCGCAAACAGACAGACATTCATGTCTGTGTGAACACTGGTACGGCGCAAACATACCACATTTTCACCTAGTTGGCTATGGCGCATGTTGTTGCCATGAATCATGTGATCATGACGTCATGCCACCTTCCTCCTTAGGGGTTAGGCAGCTGTCATGATGTTTACAACATTGTTTGCCATTCTGTTTGCTGTGCCATTAGTGTTTGTTTAGTCAGTGATGAGGAACAAAACTGATTCTCCGGTTCTCTCCTGCAGGAATATAAGCCATATATGTTCTGGATGAACATGATTGATGCCTTTTACCAAAGTCTGGTCTGCTTTTTCATTCCCTACTTTGTGAGTCTGGCTTTCATTTTCATTGTTGTTATGGTTCTCACTGTTCTTGCTGCACCATTTTTCTTACAGCCGTTTCTTTGCAGATGTACTCAGACTCTGACGTGGATCTGTTTATGTGGGGAACTCCAATTACCACCCTCGCCTTATTGACCATCCTTCTGCATCTGGGCATTGAAACTAAAACCTGGGTAAGAAACTTGTGGTGTGCCATTAGGACCATGTGTGTTTGAACATTGACAGAGTGCATGCAATTATCACACCAAATTGAAATTGAAAGCTTAAAGTACCTATTGCAGAAGTGTTCAGACAGATGCCATCATTTTGTGTGTGCGTGTGCGCACTTGTGCGTGTGTGTGTGCTAGAGTGTGGATACCCAACCTGGGACCCAACGGGTTTGCCCACATTCAGACAAATGCTCATTTTGTTAATTAAAAAAAAATGACAATACAGGACTGAACAGCTTTCTTCCTGTTTATTTCCATCCTAAACAAATCCTCACAGATATTAACAGTGTCTGGTTCTCGTCAGGTTCGGATTTTCTTTCACCAAAACATCAAATCTAGGCTTGCATCTCAGATTTTAACTGAACTTTTTAAGAAAATTGTAACATTTTTAAGAAAATCCTCCTCTATACCTCTTCATCATGAAGCTGTATAACTGGGGATACAAAATACAAAACATGCACAGTTTCTCCTCTTGCACAGTCACTCAGATTTTGAGAACTGTCTACTCCACACAGATTTACTATAGAGTGCCATACGATATGATATACTTTATTATCCCAAAAAGGGAAATTCATCTTGAACTCATAGATTGCATACAATGCACGATAAAAACAAACAAAAAAACAATTAAAAAAAAACCCATCCAATATAAACACCCCACATAAATATGAATATAAACATGACACGACAAACTAACAATATAACAGACAACTCACCCGCCATATTGCACACTTCCCATAACCAGTGTTGTATAAAGTACCAGAAAATCACACTTAAGTAAAAGTACAGATACCCATTAAAAAAATGACTTTGGTAGAAGTTCAAGTAACCGATTGAAATGCTACTCAAGTAAAAGTCTTAAAGTATCTAGTATTTATTGTACTTAAGTATGACTAGTAATGTACAACTAAATGTACTCAAGTATTGAAAGTAAAAGTACAAGTAAATGTTAATAATAAAAAACGGACTGATTTTTTTTTTTTTAAAGCACGTCCGTGTTGGAAGTCTCACAGGACAAGTTATGACATGCCCAGCTGTTACACAATTTCTCGGATACGGACTGAAAAGCCACCGAAAGCCGTCTGAATCTTCCAAATGGTTTCCAACACGGACGTGCTTTTTGTGCGCCATGAGCGGCTCCGTCCCGACGTGCGAATTCCTCCGCACCTCTTTCATTACAGAATCTCCTGTAACAGTGGAATGTGCAGCAAAAGTGCTGATGTCCACCTCTTCCACAATTTCTCTGGTAGTCAGACGACGTCCCGGATCAACACAGCCTTCACTTTGGAAATGATCTGGTTGTTTCAGCCTGTCGATGGCCGCTCGGAGCGCGGCGCGCCCTGCGCCGCTGTGGGCCGTCTTTAATCCAGTTGTAATGATCCTTAATCTGTGTGACGCCTAGAGTATCTTCACTGAAAGCCGTCTGAATCTTCCGAGTGGTTTCCACCTGGCTGTCTCTCACAGTTTCTGGAAAAATTTGATGCAGCGCTGCTCCAATCGCTCAGCAATTTTCCTGACAATGAAAATCCTACGCGGGGGGTGGACCAGTGCTCACTCAAAGCCTGCCCACAGGCGAATGACGCAACCGACAGGCATGAAAAAACTCACGCATGCGCACGAAGGTTCAAGCTTGGCTGATGCAAGCGCACATGATTCAAATCCATATAAAAAATAAAAAGGTCAGATAGTTTTCTAACAGACTTCATATATGTCAGAAGGTGGGGGGGACATATCATATTCTGTCCCCCCTAGTTGAAAAGTTGGGGGGGACATGTCCCCCCTATCCTCCACCAAATTGCGCCCATGGAGTCCAGAATGTTTTTTGAACTTTAGAACTCAACCCTTTTATTTCCTGTTAATTATGTAATTTTTAATGTTAATTTACTGTGTTAATGTATTTAGAAATTGTTAAGGTTATCATATACACACTATTATCTATATTATAATAGCCAAGGGGCCTCTGTGTGTGCGTGTGTATGGCTGTGATCACGCAAAAACCAGGGAGAGTTGAGCTTTGCTATTTGGCATGCTTACGTATTTTGGGGCAAGGATGAACGCTGTGAAAACAGAAAGTTGATAGGACAAATATTTTTGTAGAAATTAGCCATTTTATCTAATCAATAAACAATGGATGTTGTGCTGCAGTGCACCATGGGAGTTTGGGGTTTTGGGGTATTGTTATCACCAAAATGCATGTTTTTCAAGGTAAAAAGTGGACACACACATTTCACTTACAGTATTTGTTAATACAGTGCTCCCAAAACATTTGTGTACGCTTGAGCTTTAACATGTTTGAATTCTGTAATGGCATTAAATTAAATATTAATAATAAATCAAGCTTCTTTATGTTAAAATATTTTAAATGATGCCTTTTAAAGTTAAACTGTAAACTAATCACTGCAGTGTGACGTAAATAAAAAATATACAAGCCAAAACAATGGTGTGCACAATTATAGAAACCATGAAATATAACAACTAAATCATCACTTTTCCAGAGAGGGTTTTTTTTGTTGTTGTTTTTTTTTTTGACGACTTCATTTACACTAATCTTTAAGAAATACACAGATGGTACTCCATGGTGAATCTGTCTGGAGGAGGCAGTTCTCAAAAACGTAAGCACCGTACAAGAAAGAGACTAATGAGGGAAGCCAGCAAGATACCCATGACAGCTCTGCAGAAGTTAGCATCTTCTGTGGCTGTGACTGGAGAAATTCTGCAAGTGCAACTTTTGTTTGTTGCATCACCACTCATAGCTTCATAATGGAGAAAATCACAGAAGGATTTTCAGACTACAAAATCGAACAAATCTATGCATGCATCTCCCATGCAACGTCTGCAAACTGTAGCTGAGATTTCAAGTCTTTTTCAGAAAATGCTTTCCTGTGCCATTCCTCCATGAAGCTATATAACTGTTGATGTAGCAGTTAAAAGCTGCACTGTGCACAGTTTCTGCAATCATAGTCACAGATGCCTATAACTTCTTCAGAGTTGTTTGGCTGTCCTTCCTCGCTAGTTTCTATTTTGCACCTTCACAGTGGACCATGCAGATAGAATTTTCCACACCAGTTGCAAGTGAATTGAAGTAAATAAATAGAAAACCAAATGTGTGGAGTCTACAAAAGACATGCTGCACAGAAGGTCATTGCATGACCCCACCAATGCTCCAAAAGCTCTCTCTCACAATGTTTAGGAAATTCCTCAATTTGTCCAACTTAAAATATAATAATAATAATAATAATAATTATTATTATTATTATAACAAAATCAGTTTTTTAGATGTCTTTGTAGCAAAAACACAACTTCTGTTTCTACAACCCCTGGCAAAAATTATGGAATCACCAGCCTCGGAGGATGTTCATTCAGTTGTTTAATTTTGTAGAAAAAAAGCAGATCACAGACATGACACAAACTAAAGTCATTTCAAATGGCAACTTTCTGGCTTTAAGAAACACTATAAGAAATCAGGAAAAAAAAATTGTGGCAGTAACGGTTACTTTTTTAGACCAAGCAGAGGGAAAAAAATATGGAATCACTCAATTCTGAGGAAAAATTATGGGATCATGAAAAACAAAAGAACGCTCCAACACATCACTAGTATTTTGTTGCACCACCTCTGGCTTTTATAACAGCTTGCAGTCTCTGAGGCATGGACTTAATGAGTGACAAACAGCACTCTTCATCAATCTGGCTCCAACTTTCTCTGATTGCTGTTGCCAGATCAGCTTTGCAGGTTGGAGCCTTGTCATGGACCATTTTCCTCAACTTCCACCAAAGATTTTCAATTGGATTAAGATCTGGACTATTTGCAGGCCATGACATTGACCCTATGTGACTTTTTGCAAGGAATGTTTTCACAGTTTTTTCTCTATGGCAAGATGCATTATCATCTTGAGAAATGATTTCATCATCCCCAAACATCCTTTCAATTGATGGGATAAGAAAAGTGTCCAAAATATCAACGTAAACTTGTGCATTTATTGATGATGTAATGACAGCCATCTCCCCAGTGCCTTTACCTGACATGCAGCCCCATATCATCAATGACTGTGGAAATTTACATGTTCTCTTCAGGCAGTCATCTTTATAAATCTCATTGGAACGGCACCAAACAAAAGTTCCAGCATCATCACCTTGCCCAATGCAGATTCGAGATTCATCACTGAATATGACTTTCATCCAGTCATCCACAGTCCACGATTGCTTTTCCTTAGCCCATTGTAACCTTGTTTTTTCTGTTTAGGTGTTAATGATGGCTTTCGTTTAGCTTTTCTGTATGTAAATACAATTTCCTTTAGGCGGTTTCTTACAGTTCGGTCACAGACGTTGACTCCAGTTTCCTCCCATTCATTCCTCATTTGTTTTGTTGTGCATTTTCGATTTTTGAGACATATTGCTTTAAGTTTTTAAGTTTTTTGTCTTGACGCTTTGATGTCTTCCTTGGTCTACCAGTATGTTTGCCTTTAACAACCTTCCCACGTTGTTTGTATTTGGTCCAGAGTTTAGACGCAGCTGACTGTGAACAACCAACATCTTTTGCCACATTGCGTGATGATTTACCCTCTTTTAAGAGTTTGATAATCCTCTCCTTTGTTTCAATTGACATCTCTCGTGTTGGAGCCATGATTCATGTCAGTCCACTTGGTGTAACAGCTCTCCAAGGTGTGATCACTCCTTTTTAGATGCAGACTAACGAGCAGATCTGATTTGATGCAGGTGTTAGTTTGGGGGATGAAAATTTACAGGGTGATTCCATAATTTATTCCTCAGAATTGAGTGAGTCCATATTTTTTCCCTATGCTTGGTCTAAAAAAGTAACTGTTACTGACTGCCACAATTTTTTTTTCCTGATTTCTTATAGTGTTTCTTAAAGCCAGAAAGTTGCCATTTGAAATGACTTGAGTTTTGTGTCATGTCTGTGATCTGCTTTTTTTCTACAAAATTAAACAACTGAATGAACATCCTCCGAGGCCGGTGATTCCATAATTTTTGCCAGGGCTTGTAGTAATGAGTATAGGCTTTCTCAAATTGCCTCTTTGAAAGACATCCAATGAGTAATAGAAAACACACACCAACACAAAAGCACATAATTAATTACACTCTCACCGCAACTGTATGGGGAAGAGAAAGGTGGCTGTCTGCTGTGTCCTCAAATACCATCTACTGACTTCCACATCCTTTTACCCACCATGCATGCATTATGCTCCTGAACAGCTACATAATAAGGTACCCAACAACTGACTACTCTGAAATGTTTGCAGTCAATGCAGGTCAGTGAGAACACATGAGGAGTCATCATGTTTACGACGGTACTTAGTGAGAAAGACACTGTTCATGTGCAAAACCTTTCAGGCTAAATTTATCGCAAAATAATGAATTAGATTCAATGCAGGGCAATAACTTAAAATGTTTCAAGACCGGCATGTTATTTTAGAAGAGCAACACATAACACGTTAGAACAAAAAGTGCTAGAGAAAGAAACGCATTGTTTGGGCCTCTGTGGTGGTGAAGGAGACAGTTTGCAGAAGGTCTGAGCAGAATGCTGCAGTGCCACCTGCTTTAATCAGGCAGAGTTAATCATCTATGTGGCTGTCAGACTTGACAACGCTGCTATTATCTCACACTCTGAGGACAAACTTTGGAAAACTAGGCTTTTAATTCAAGTTCTTGTTTTTGGTGATCAACATATGTCCATCTCAGCCTCTTTGTAGTGTGCTCAGAAAAACAAAACAAAAAACACTGCATACGTCTTGGTAAGACTGAATAATAATGATTACATACCCGGAAAAAGACGTTGATTTCACTTCTGCTGTGTTCGCACTCAGAGCCATGTAGAGTTACGTATTGTTCAGCTGTGTGGTGCCATCTTTTGTCCACAGTAAACGGCGTTCCCCCACCAGACTCACCGGCTCCCAGTAGCTTAGCTTAGTCCACATTACACACACCGATAACATAAATGGCTAGAAGCTGGTCCACATCAGTGCTCTCCTGTTGACAGTGATCACCGTTGTCACTCGCCATCACATTGTCTTCGACTCTCTGTGATCACGGGTGCAGCTTCCACTGCGAGACGCACCGCTGTCCCGCATGTATCAGCTTAGCTTAACATGGTACGATGCAGCGACACAAACACAGCCGGTTCCACGCTTTCAAAACAGCCAACACGCTTTGTTGGAGTTCTCCTGACCACACAGATGGAATTTTTTATTTTTTTCAAAGACCATTATCTCGCTGTGCTTGGCTTCATTTCTGCAGTCTGTCTGAGAGGCCCTTAAAAAAATGCTCCCACCCTCCTCCTCAAAATCTTAACTTTTAGAAAACTGTCCACCTATACAAAGAAACACCATGAGTGCTGTTGCTGCATTCTCCCAAAACACACCTGTTTACCATTGTGACGTATGCACCGTCAAAGTCAACAAAAAAAACATGAAACTTCGAGCTGCAAAAAATCTTTTTTTCCTCATTTGTTTTAATAAAGGGAATCGGGGGGGGGGTGTTTATCAAAGGCAGGTGAAATCAGGCTAATTTACCCATGTTTATGAATTAAATTCTCAGGACATATGGCACCAAAAATTAAACAATACATCAGTATTTTCATAATTCTTCATTTATTTAGAATAGTTAGCTCATTTGACATTTCATTTACCAGTGATATGCATTTTAAGGCTAATAATTTTGACCCTGGTAGTTATTGTTTTTGTAAAATAATTTCTTTTTGTGTGTGCAAAGTAAAATAATGTAAGCAAACGAGGATGTCCCACTCTTCTGTGTCTTTGCAGACTTGGATGAACTGGCTCTCGATTACCTACAGCATAGCTGTGTTCTTTACTGTGGCTCTGTGCTACAACGCCTCCTGTCCCACCTGTTACTCCCCCTCCAATCCCTACTGGACCATGCAGAGGTTGCTTCAGGACCCACTTTTCTACCTTCTCTGTGTCATCACGCCTGTGACAGCACTGCTACCCAGGTACACCACTTTTCTCAGATATAATATGTTAGGGAAGAACAACAGTGTGAAATGAATTCTGGAATCTGGAATTCTGGAATCCTCATCATAAAGTGGTGGTTATCAGTGACATCACCTATTTAGCTGATCATTTAGAAAGAAAACCTGCAGAATGTTGCCTTTCATGGCACATAGTTTCCAATTGTTACTCTTTATGGTGTATTATATTCTGCACCAATATAGGGTAATTTCATTCGATAGTATTCAAATTGATTCACAATCTTATATCACCAGTATGCTCAAAGTTTGCCTTGTCTGCAAACAATTTAAAAATTTCACCCAAAATTAAAATAAAAATTGCAGCAACAAGACACGAGACAGTAGGAAACTCACTTTCCCAGCATGCCTGTCGAGGGTCAGAGGGCAGTGCTATGCTGCATATTATAGTGTTAATTTCATGAAGCCAAAGACATACGGTAGACTGTTCTTTGTGACTGAAAGAGCCCCCCCCCCCCCCCCCCCCAAAAAAAAAAAAACGGAAATGGAAAGACATTGATAAAATTAGTTTTCAAAGGACTGGACTGTGTTTGAAACAAAAATATAGAGAACTGATGATGCATCATTCAAATGTGTAACAACCCGTACTTGATACAAAACTGTATTACACTCACTTATTACATACTCAGCCTGCACAAAAAAGAAAACTCTCTCATTCATGTCTGCATCAGGATGCAGCAAACAAAGCACACAATATTAGTAATGCCATCCAGAGTAAGGATCTGGTTAGACACCATGTTTCTAAGATTTGTGGGGCCAAGTACAATAACTTCAGTTTTATCTGAGTTTAAAAGCAGGAAATTAGAGGTCATCCATGTCTTTATGTCTGTAAGACAATCCTGCAGTTTAGCTGATTGGTGTGTTCCCTCTGGCTTCATGGATAGATAAAGCTGGGTATCATCTGCGTAACAATGAAAATTTAAGCAATGCTGTCTAATAATACTGCCTAAGGGAAACATGTATAAAGTGAATAAAATTGGTCCTAGCACAGAACCTTGTGGAACTCCATAATTAACCTTAGTCTGTGAAGAAGATTCCCCATTTACATGAACAAATTGTAATCTTAGATAAATATGATTCAAACCACCGCAGCGCAGTGCCTTTAATACCTATGGCATGCTCTAATCTCTGTAATAAAATTTTATGGTCAACAGTATCAAAAGCAGCACTGAGGTCTAACAGAACAAGCACAGAAATGAGTCCACTGTCTGAGGCCATAAGAAGATCATTTGTAACCTTCACTAATGCTGTTTCTGTACTATGATGAATTCTAAAACCTGACTGAAACTCTTCAAATAGACCATTCCTCTGCAGATGATCAGTTAGCTGTTTTACAACTACCCTTTCAAGAATTTTTGAGAGAAAAGGAAGGTTGGAGATTGGCCTATAATTAGCTAAGATAGCTGGGTCAAGTGATGGCTTTTTAAGTAATGGTTTAATTACTGCCACCTTAAAAGCCTGTGGTACATAGCCAACTAATAAAGATAGATTGATCATATTTAAGATCAAAGCATTAATTAATGGTAGGGCTTCCTTGAGCAGCCTGGTAGTAATGGGGTCTAATAGACATGTTGATGGTTTGGAGGAAGTAACTAATGAAAATAACTCAGACAGAACAATCGGAGAGAAAGAGTCTAACCAAATACCGGCATCACTGAAAGCAGCCAAAGATAACGATACGTCTTTGGGATGGTTATGAGTAATGAGAAGAAAAAGGTACTGTAAAGTCCAGGTTACACATAGACGGTTTTGTCTGCGGGTAGTACATAGATCAAAGTTCATGGTAGTTCCGGCTGTTTTCACGGTGGAAAGGGGCATAGCATTTCGCCGGCGTTTTGAGCGCCGTACTAGCCGCAAATACGCGGATAAAATGCCACTAAATCTGCCGAATAAAGCAGAGTTTTGACGCCGTAGCATCCGGCACACGTCAGGCAACGGGGGTTAATACTCAGTTCTATCCTTTACAATCGCAGGTTAAGACGTGCGTGAGAACGGCGGTGTTCTGCTGCCGCCGATAATGCCCTGTGTACCGCTGGATTTATCCAGGCAAATCCTGCGTTACTCCAGGAACGTTTGTTTATAGGCACCGCCCCCAGAGTATAATAGGCTGAAGCAGCTGTCAGTGCAGGGGGAGGGAGTGACAGGGAGCTCGTCTCTCAGCCTTTTCTTTTCTCTCCTTTTCCCCTCCTCAACGTGTTGCTCCTTTCCACCACAGGGCTACCCTCTGCTTCTGAACCAGACCTCTTGGTAAGTCCTTGCCGCTGCCAATTTTATTTTAGGAGGTATACTGGAGCTTCTCTGCAAAAATATCTGGAGCTGGCCACGAGTGAGAGACCTGCATGCAGCGCGCTAGCGTTTTTATACTGACCGCCACCTATCGGCCGTTTGGAACGCCGTTAACCGGGAGGTGGCATTTAGAACAGCGTACTGTCCACTAGCGCCGCATTTTGTCTGCCTCTGTCGCCGGTTAAAACGCCTTTGAGGATGCCGATGTGGGCTCTATCGCCGTTTTACACGCCGTTGGTTAGGGATACAACGCCGGCCACCAATTACGGCGGTGTAAACTGCAGCACTACAGGAAGGGGCGGGATGACACGGCGATTAAAAAATATCAAACGCCGTTGTTCGCGTTGTCTCCATCGTCAGGCCACTTCTCCGGGAGCGCTCCCGGAATTATTCGACATGCTGAATAATTTTTTCAACGATTCCCGGTGAAGCCGGAACCAAACCACGCCCCCATGCGCCAGCATTAACTACGGAGTTTGATCCCTAAAACGGCCCGGAGGGGGCAAAATCTCTGCCGGGACGCTTCCGGGAGAGTTTTCTGTCTATGTGTAAACGGGGCTTAAGTCCTATATAGGCCCCTTGGTGCAGGTGCCTATGTCTGGTTCCGTAGCATGAAGTGTATGAGTTTACGACTCCCCCTGGAAAGAGCAAAAGTCTAATGAGTTTACTTACCCAGCCACAGCTGCTACCCATTAATAGCTGGGTGGACTGGGACAATGCAGTTGAAATGTCCTGTCCAAGGGCCATGGACACAGGCAGATAGCATGACCAGGAATCAAATCCAAGTCTACATATTGGTAGACCATTTCTTTATCCCTCTGAGCTACCTGGTCTGCCTATGTTAGTGTGATTTAGAATGAACAGTTTTTACCTTACCATTAAGAGTACTGTAGGCAGCATGTGTCCTATGCATTCTCTGAGATGCTTGTCTTTACATTTCTTCAAGCATCTGTGTGAAAGGTTTGTCTCAAATGGCTACTGAAACAGCTGCGCCTGTCATCAGTGGAGATATTCTGCAGTATTGAAAATGCACTAAGATGGATCTACATTACAGTGGATCCACCTTAGTGGTAATCCAAGTTTCTTAGCAGTGGTACTAAGTTAGTGGTAATAAGTTTATTAGCAGTCACTGCTTCCATGACCTCCAGTGTTTTGTGGTCCTTTGACAGGACTTTTTGTGTTGTCCATGTCTGTTTTGCCTGCTCCCTCTGTTTCATTGTCCCTGTCCTCTCCAGAAAGCCTCTCAGTTCTGAGTCATCTGAGTTCACACCGTGTAAATAGCATTGTAAAGTTGAACAAAACTGTAGACCTGCACAAGGCTGGGATGGACTACAGGACAACAGGCAAGCAGCTTGGTAGAAGACAACAACTGTTATGATTATTTATTAGAAAGTGGAAGAAACACACGATGACTGTCAGTCTCCCTCGGTCTGGGATTCCATGCAAGATCACCACTTTGTGGGGTAAGGATGATTCTGAGAAAGCTCAGAACTACACAGGAGGACCTGGTCAATGATCTGAAGAGAGCTGGGACCACAGTCACAAAGATTGCATTAGTAACACATGATGCTGTCATGGTTTAAAATCCTGCAGGGCAGCAAGGTCCCCCTGCTCAAGCCAGTGCATGTCCAGGCCCGTTTGAAGTTCACCAGTGACCATCTGGATGATCCAGAAGAGGCATGGGAGAAGGTCATGTGGTCAGATGAGACCAAAATAGAGTTTTTTGGAATTAACTCCACTTACCATGTTTAGAGGATGAGAACAACCCCAAGAAAACCATCCCAACCGTGATGCATGGGGGTGGAAACATCATACTCTGGTGGTTAAATTGTGTGAGAAGTATTTTCATGGTCAAGTTTTCCCGCATATCTGTTCATATATTTTCAGAACATTAGCATGGAATCCTGTGCATGACTACATGCATTTTATTTCATGTTACAATAAGGCAACCATTCTCTTATTAAAATCATATAAGAATTGCAAGAACCCATCTGGTTAGAGTTGCATGTAGCATAGTAGTGCCCTATGTATGATACACAGTTAAATTATTTTTTTCTCACTGCCCTTTTGGCATTTTTATTTGGTTAAAATGGTTCTGGGGAGCATTAGCATGACTAAAACCCATCAGGCCCCCAACATTTGCCTCTCACATGCCTGTGGAACATAAATGAGATTTCTGTCAGACTTCAGCCTGCATTATATGTACATGACCCTGAAACTGTGACTGCTGAAGCAGCAGACAAACATTATCTGCACACATTCTCTAGTTGCACAAGCAGGGGTGGTGGCCAAGTGGTTAGTGCGCTTGGTTTCAGTGCAGAAGGTTCCCGGTTCAAATCCCACCCCTGCCACATTTCTCCATGTAATGTGGAGTTGCATTAGGAAGGGCATCCGGCGTAAAACCTAGAATTTAAAATTCTTCTTCTTACTTATAAGGTTTTGAATAATCAGGTCCCATCTTATCTTAGGGACCTCATAGTACCATATCACCCCAATAGAGCGCTTCGCTCTCAGACTGCAGGCTTACTTGTAGTTCCTAGGGTTTTTAAGAGTAGAATGGGAGGCAGAGCCTTCAGCTTTCAGGCTCCTCTCCTGTGGAACCAGCTCCCAATTCGGATCAGGGAGACAGACACCCTCTCTACTTTTAAGATTAGGCTTAAAACTTTCCTTTTTGCTAAAGCTTATAGTTAGGGCTGGATCAGGTGACCCTGAACCATCCCTTAGTTATGCTGCTATAGACTTAGACTGCTGGGGGGTTCCCATGATGCACTGAGTGTTTCTTTCTCTTTTTGCTCTGTATGCACCACTCTGCATTTAATCATTGGTGATTGATCTCTGCTCTCTTCCACAGCATGTCTTTTTCCTGATTCTCTCCCCTCAGCCCCAACCAGTCCCAGCAGAAGACTGCCCCTCCCTGAGCCTGGTTCTGCTGGAGGTTTCTTCCTGTTAAAAGGGAGTTTTTCCTTCCCACTGTCGCCAAGTGCTTGCTCACAGGGGGTCGTTTTGACCGTTGGGGTTTTTCTGTAATTATTGTATGGCTTTGCCTTACAATATAAAGCACCTTGGGGCGACTGTTTGTTGTGGTTTGGCGCTATATAAATAAAATTGATTTGATTTGATTTAATCAGTGAAATCACCTGGTGCAGTTGGTGGTTCCAAAAAACCTGCACCCTCTTTGCTCTTTCTGGAGTCAGGTTGACACCTATGAGACAGCCACCTGGAGTTTGTCAAAAGACACCTGAAGGACTCTGACCATGAGAAACAAAATTCTCTGGTCTGATGAAATAAAGATTGAACTCGTTGGTGTGAATGCCAGACGTCATGTTTGGAGGAAACCAGGCACCATCCCTACAATGAAGCATGGTGGTGGCAGCATCATGCTGTGGGGATGTTTTTCAGCGGCAGGAACTGGGAGACTAGTCAGGATTGAGGGAGAGATGAATGCAGCAATGTACAGAGACATTCTGGATGAAAACCGGCTCCAGAGCCTTCTTGATCTCAGATGGTGGTGACGGTTCAACTTTCAGCAGGACAATGACCCTAAGCACACAGCCAAGATATCAAAGGAGTGTCTTCAGGAATCCTTGAGTGGCCCAGCCAGAGCCCAGACCTGAATCAGATTGAACATCTCTGGAGAGATCTGAAAATGGCTGTGCACAACGCTCCCCAACCTGATGGAGCTTGAGAAGTGCTGCAAAGACGAATGGATGAAACTGTCCAAAGATAGGTGCACCAAGCATATGTCACCATATTCAAGAAGACTTGAGGCTGTAATTGCTGCCAAATGTACATCAACAAAGTAATGAGCAAAGGGTGTGAATACTTATGCACACGTGATTTCTTAGAAGGGGTTTGTTTGTTTTGTTTATAAATTTGCAAAAGTTTCAGAAAATACTTTTTCATGTAGTCATTATGGGATGTTACGAGTAGAAGTTTGAGGGGAAAAATGAATTTACTCCAGTTTGGAATAAGGGGGGAGGTGATGCTCTAGTGGTTAAGGTGTTGGGCTTGAGTCCAGAAGATCATGGGTTCAAATCCCCGCCTGACTGGAAAATCACTAAGGGCCCTTGGGCAAGGCCTTTAATCCCCCATTGCTCCCGGTGTGTAGTGAGCTGCCTAGTATGGCAGCACCCTGACATCGGGGTGAATGTGAGGCATAATTGTAAAGCGCTTTGAGCGTCTGAATCAGATGGAAAAGCGCTATATAAATGCAGTCCATTTATCATTTATAAGGCTATAACAACAAAATGTGGAAAAATTGAAGCGCTGTGAATACTTTCCAGATACGCAGTACATGTAATTAGTGGTGGACACAGTTCAGTCTTGGTATATCTTATATGAGATGACTAAAATTCCATAATGCCACCTGTGTGAGGGTTGTCTTGTCCAGCAGGTATCCAGCAAAACATTCTTGTGAAATTTGTCTAGATATTAGCCTGAGCACTATCAGTTGCAATTGAAGGTCGACCACGTTTCTTCGACTCTATTATTTAAAACTAGCATATATTATGTAGCGTACAAAGTCCTGCTTAACCCTCAAACTGTATAGTTGTCCATATTATAAATTGCTTCCATCCAAGCTGTATTTTGATCTTACTGGTTATATACGATTGTGAATCTGTGATTTGAAGATTAAGGCACAAAATTACACTTTTTCTGATTTATATGGTAAATAAATCAAAGACAAGTTTAAAATTCACAATAAATGAAGTAGCCAGAATAGACACACAGGATATGTATAAATGTCATGTGTGTTAAACTGACCTGGTCTTCAGCACCTGAAGTGGGCTATCAGTGCTACCAAGGAAAGTACTGCATGAACCACACAATTCCTGGAACAAGGACAATTTATTTTACGATACAGTGAAAACATTTGGGTTTGAGATGAAAAATGAGGAAACAGTTTAGTATGTCGGTGTTTATTTCCTGGTGTGTACATCTACATGTGTTAAACTGCATATAACGTAGGCCATTTGATGTTTCTGATCAGCTGTAGTGCTACACTGTTGGCATGAAAGCAAATCTTGTAAATTGCAGCACTCTGCAAAGATCTAAAGTGTCAATTTTTCTGCATAAATGTAGCTCTTGTTCTTTTTCTTGATTTGTATGTCAGTAAGGACCACATTTATTAAGTATTTCAGAGTAAAACAGACATGTATGAATGATAATCACTGACTAATGAATTGATCAACAAGATGTTCTCATTCCAGTTTCAAGGTACATTCTAGTCATAAAAGATATTTTGTTTAGTATTTATTGCTGACCACCTTTTTTCTTAAATTATATTATTATCTTTTCATTCATTTTGAACATCTTTGCTTTATGATGTTTGTAATCATGTTTAACGCTTTGCCGAGTACATTTTTCCTCCTCTTCTTCCTTGAAACCAGCTTTTGTATTTTTGCACACGCCTTATCCTGAGTTACTGGAAAACTGGGTTTATTTGAGAATTTACATCCGTATATTCTGTTATTGACACCAGATGATTTCATGTTTGTTCTGAGATGGCATTCCTCTTTGAAGTGCTGAATTATTCATTGATGTCTGGATTTATTTTCCAGATATTTCTACAGGGCATGTCAGAGCACATTGTTTCCCAGCTCAGTCCAAGTTGGAAGGCAGTTGGACCGACTCCCCCTCGAAACCCACAGGAACATCCTCAGCCTGAGCAGGTTCACTGCAGGGTCACAGTTCAGCCCCAAGCCTTCCTTCCTGTCCCTTGTCAAGCCTTCCCCTAAAAGTTGTATCCATAAAGACCAGAGGAGATGGTCCAGTTCCAAACCCTCCCCATCCATTCAGGGGACCATTTTACAAAAGCTTGATGCTGAGAAGTGTCACATAAAGGACCAGAGTGGCCAGATGAAGGGCAGCACATATTCACGCTCTCTCATTTCTCCAGAAGCAGACAGTACACCTTCCACCAAAGAGTCGGAGTGCCTCAATATGACTTCAAACCCGTCAGATCTGATTCTGTCCAGCTGTATCAGCTCCACACCTCTGCAGGCACAGACTGACAGCATTCAGCTCAGTCTGCCCCCTGCAGGTGGGTCTCAGAGTGTTAATAAGGACTTGACATGAGGACTTCAGAGGATTGCAGTGTTCATCCAACAGAGATAGTGGAACAGAAGGAAAACCGTTCCTGTGAGCAGTCACTGCACACCAGCCTATGATGTGTTGACTCACATTCCAATTTGCACATTAGTTTTATATCATTTAATTATAGTTTTGCAAGGGTATTCTATATTAAATATATACTCAACAAAAATATAAACGCAACACTTTTGGTTTTGCTCCCATTTTGTATGAGATTAACTCAATGATCTAAAACTTTTTCCACATACACAATATCACCATTTCCCTCAAATACTGTGCACAAACCAGTCTAAATCTGTGATAGTGAGCACTTCTCCTTTGCTGAGATAATCCATCCCACCTCACAGGTGTGCCATACCAAGATGCTGATTAGACACCATGATTAGTGCACAGGTGTGCCTTAGACTGCCCACAATAAAAGGCCACTCTGAAAGGTGCAGTTTTGTTTTATTGGGGGGGGGGGATACCAGTCAGTATCTGGTGTGACCACCATTTGCCTCATGCAGTGCAACACATCTCCTTCGCATCATCCGTGAAGAGAACACCTCTCCAACGTGCCAAACGGCAGCGAATGTGAGCATTTGCCCACTCAAATCGGTTACGACGACCAACTGGAGTCAGGTTGAGACCCCGATGAGGACGATGAGCATGCAGATGAGCTTCCCTGAGACAGTTTCTGACAGTTTGTGCAGAAATTCTTTGGTTATGCAAACCGATTGTTCCAGCAGCTGTCCGAGCGGCTGGTCTCAGACGATCTTGGAGGTGAACATGCTGGATGTGGAGGTCCTGGGCTGGTGTGGTTACACGTGGTCTACGGTTATGAGGCTGGTTGGGTGTACTGCCAAATTCTCTGAAACGCCTTTGGAGATGGCTTATGGTAGAGAAATGAACATCTGGTGCACTGCGCCCTGGTGTCCGTGGTGCGTAATGGTCGTGCCGGTTGAGATTGAGACGAGGAGGGAGGATTTACCTTATATTCCCAACGATATATTTCGTTCTTCTGGTAATCCTCAGTGTCCCTCCTGTATTTTTTAACTTGATGCTGAGACATTTCTCTTTGTATTTACCAACAGAGTCTTTTAAAGCACTTTCAATGGACGGAAACAACGTATTGTGTTTGTCTTTCAACTGTCTCTCGTGCGTTTCAATTTCCACCTTAAGTGCACTAGCCTCTGTGGAAACATGATCAATAATCAGAAGCATCAAGTCAAGGGAGCATTTATTCAAAATTTCCCCCCATTTTTTTACAAAGTCCTCGTTACTTTTACCAATAGTAGGTGCTTTCTGGATGCGTAATCCCCGTGGAATCCTTTTCTTTCTCCAGTATTCACTTAAGGTAAACCCGTGCATTTGGAGACGTGTCTCTTTCAGGTACAATCTCTCCAGTTTGACTCTGAGCTCTTCTGATGACTCCATGCCATCTAAATTGGCAGCTGCAAATAGAATTCTCTGCGTGTCCTCCGTAGAGAACTCAAAGGTTTCAGCGCAGTTTTGCGTGAGTGCGTTCATTTCTTGAAAGGAGCTCATAGTAGATATATGCAGCAGTCCTAGAGTGCAAGTGAGTTGAGTGCAGAAGGCAAGATGGCAAAAGCCAACATGAGAGAGAAAACTTCACACATCAAACTCCTCAAAAAGGGTGGGGCTAGCACCCAAGGGTGCCAGTTAAATGCACGGTGCACCAAAATACAAATATCCATGAAAAAGTCAAAGTACAGAACAAATACAGACATAATTATAAAACCTTTTTAAGATGGCTACCTGGAGCTCAGTCTTCATTTGCCTGATGAAAGCCACAGTGCTGAAACGTTGGTGATACAGTCCTGAATAAATTTTTCTACAGCAAGTTAGACGGAGTGCGGGACCTTTTCATTTTCACGTTTAGCTGGGCTTATCCCTTATCTCCTACGCACCCGTTTGAGGAGTTTGATGTGTGAAGTTTTCTCTCTTATGTCCAAATAAATTTTTGTTTCTTCAGTCCACAGCACCTCATTCCAAAATGAAGCTGGCTTGTCCAAATGTGTTTTAGCATACCTCAAGCAACTCTGTTTGTGGAGTGTATGCAGAAAAGGCTTCCTCTGGATTACAGCATCATACAGCATCTCCTTGTGCAAAGTGCGCTGTATAGTTGAACAATACACAGAGACACTATCTGCAGCAAGATCATGTTGCAGGTCTTTGGAGCAGGTCTGTGGGTTGACTATGACTGTTCTCAACATCCTTTGCTTCAGCTTCTCTGAGATTTTTCTTGGCCTGCCACTTCAGGCCTTAACTAGTACTGTGCCTGTGGTCTTCCATTTCCTCACTATGTTCCTCACAGTGGAAACTGACAGCTGAAATCTCTGAGATAGCTTTTTGTATCCTTCCCCTAAACCATGATGTTGAACAATCTTTGTTTTCAGATCATTTGAGAGTTGTTTAGAGGCTCCCATATTGCCACTCATTAGAAGAGATGCAAAGAGGGGAAACATTTGCAAATGGCCACCTTAAATACCCTTTCTGATGACTGGATTCACCTGTGTAAGGAGGTCATGGGTCAGTGAGCTTACCTAACTAATTTTGTGTTCCAATAATTAGTGGGTGTACATGGGTGCCCAAATGTTTGCACCTGCACAATTTTGTTTAAATAATAATTGCCCACTTTGTGTAAATACTAGAAACTTCATTTCACATCTCAAATATCAGATTGTTTGTCTGCTATATGACATATTTAACTGAAATTTCTAATCCAGACAACCAATAATTTACTAAACAAAATCATGAAAATTATCAGGGGTGCACAAACCTTTGCATACAACTGTATTTCACAAGTGAAGATGATGTCAAGAAGATATTATGTCATTTTTGTGTATAACACAGACAACCTCATAATGATATGTTGAGATCTGGCAGCGCTGGTGTCATGTGCTGCATCACTCACCATACTCCGGAACCATGGCACCCACCCAGGCAGACAATAATACAGCTGACAACTTTCCATTCGTTTGCCGCTGCAGTTAAAGTGGAGAGCCAGGTTGGAAGCATGTCTCTACATGCACACCCAGTTCAGGAATGAGAGCTCATCACGGATTTTATTTGTATGTCACTTTCGAACATGCAGTCTATTTGGACAAGAGCACAGATGTGTGACTAATGTTAGAAAAAAATGTATCTTTTATTCAAGCAGTTTATCAAAATGTTACATTAATCATTTGGGATTTACATCAATTTTTATACACTGTTCCACCATTTTCAGAGGCCATAAGTAATGAAATCATTTCAAACTGTGGAGCAAGCTCACTTGAAGGACATGTCGCACTGAAATCATAGGAATTTAGATTTAGGCTATTCGTGACCATCTTATGATCCACCAGGATTACTTTGTGCACTTCTGTAACTGGTTTCAAAGTATAAGACATTCACAGCAAACAGCTACGGAGATGTCCAAAAACAAAATACTTGTGAGTACTCGGGTGTTTCCGACAGGTGAGGTAGTTACTAGACACGTCCCAGCGTGCGCAGATTGGTATTTGGCATGTGTGATGTTGTGTTATGACGACTCATTTTTAAGTGATAACTGTTCATTTTGATGCAGTCACTGGAAAAGCAGCAGCTGTGAGAAGGTTTTGTGCACCTGCAGCAATTAGTCATAAACATAGCCTGTTAAAAATGCAAATAAGTGTTGTACATGTGTGAAAAATCTAATAAATATATATCTGTGTCATCACAGAGACATTGCAACTCCATCAAGCAGCAATAAACAGCCAACATGCGGGTTAAAACTGTTGTGTGGGCCGCCCGAAGAGGAGGTACTGCTGGCCAATGCCAGAGGGTGCCCTGCCTGATGTTGGGCACTGGAGTCCCACCAGGAGCCCGGAGCTGACAGCTGTCAGCAATCATCACATCATCATCTTCATCCATAAAAGCCTGGGAGTGACATCACATCTCTGCCGAGTTATCAGCTTACCCGACAGGTAAACCAACTCAGCCATTCTGTGCCGTACGCACACGTTTTTGCATCTGAGCTTTTTGCAGTCATAACCTTTTTGTACACTTGCAGCTTGTAGCCGAGTTTGTGGAAGTTGGAAGGAGTTGGCGTACCCACTCCTCACTCCAGACTTGTTGAGTGTTACTTAAGGCACTGCACGTACTCTGAGTTCTTGTGATCGGAGGTGGAGGTTTTTCCCACCAGAAAGGAACTGTGTTTTTGCTGACTGTTTGCTGGGTGTACACACACCCACTGTAACTGTTGTGTGGGCCGCCAGAAGAGGTACTGCTGGCCCACCACCAAAGGGCGCCCTGCCTGAAGTGCGGGCTTCAGGCACGAGAGGGCGCTGCCGCCACGGACACAGCCGGGAGTGACAGCTGTCACACATTCTTCATCATCACACTCCATAAAGACCAGACGTCATCTCCACCTCGTTGCCGAGATATCGTACTTCATTGTAGGTAATATCCTCAGCCATTTGTGTTTCTAATAAGCTGTATATTGTGAGTGTTTGCAGGAGTACTGGTCCCTCTTCTTGTGGAGGCTGAGTGAGTGCAGGACGGCACTCTTTTCCTCTGAGGGATCACTGTAAATACCTCAGCATTCTGAGTTAGAGGTGGAGGTGGCATTCCCACCGTTGTTGTTACTGGGTGTATACACACCCACACTTGACTGTCTTTGTTCTCGCCAGCAGTACCAGATCCGACAGTCGTGGACGGTGATCACCTGGGAATTCGGGACTTGGCGGCTGCAGTATTCTCTGGGTTCGGTGGCGGAGGAAATCTTGTGGTTCCGGTTCATCTCAGGACAGACGTCTTCTATCCTCGAGCCTGCCCACACGTCACCTTTGTGATTTGACTGTAATTATATTCTGAGATTGTCTGTATATTCGTTGTGCACGTTTCACAACATTAAATTGTTACCTTTTGGCTCATCTATTGACCGTTCATTTGTGCCCCCTGTTGTGGGTCCGTGTCACTACACTTTCACAACAGGATATCTCGGCCAGCGTCATGGACTCCGAGGGGCGTCACCCGGTTGTTGAACGACCAATGGGAGAGCAGGGAGCGCAGGCGTCTGCAGGAGACGTGATTGGTGAGCTGCAGCACATTCTCACCGCCTTTACGGCTCGGTTGGATCAAATGACCGAGCAAAACATCCTCCTGAACCACAGGGTGGAGGCTCTCTCCGCACAGATGGCGGCGAGCGCTCAGGGCGCTGCTGCAGCTCGTCCTCCTGCCAACCCTGTGCAGGATATAAATGTTCCAGTGGTGGTTCAACAACCCCTCCCACCATCCCCTGAAGCATACATAAGCCCTCCTGAGCTGTACGGAGGTTGTGCGGAGACGTGCGCGGACTTTCTTATGCAGTGTTCGCTCGTCTTCGCACAACGTCCCGTCATGTACGCGTCAGATGCTAGTAAAATAGCTTATGTGATTGCTCTACTTCGGGGTAAAGCACGCGCCTGGGCTACGGCGCTCTGGGAACAGAACTCACGGTTGTTATCAGCATACACTGGGTTTGTGGGGGAGTTCAGAACTGTGTTTGATCACCCTAACAGAGGAGAGACCGCTTCAACAGTGCTGCTGTCAATGAGACAGGGACGCGAGAGCGCAGCTGCTTATGCAGTCAACTTCCGCATCGCGGCTGCCAGGTCCGGCTGGAATAACGTTGCGCTCCGCGCCGCCTTCATAAACGGACTGTCGTTGGTTCTGAAGGAGCAGCTGGTAGCTAAGGAGGAACCACAGGATTTAGATGGGCTTATCGATCTCGTTATACGGTTAGACAATCGGTTGGAGGAACGCCATCGGGAGCGAGGCGAAGGAAGTGACCAGATACGCGCCGCCCCTCTCCCTTCCGGGTTCGAAAAGGCGCCGCCCTCCCCACGCTCCACAGCCACAGCGCTCTGTGGGGCAACAGCTCCCCCTGCTGACGTTGTTAGAGAAACGCACAGGGCCAAAATGAGGAGGCTGATCCGTGGAGAGTGTTTTCTCTGCAGCTCAACTGAGCACACACAGAAAAACTGCCCCAAACGGCCAAAACAACAACACTCGCCCTTAGAGACTGGGCTAAGGGGGGGTCAAAACATTCAAGTGAAACACACACAGATTGCCACACGACTCCCAGTTACAATCCTGAGCGGGGATTTAACCCTTCAAGCCCCAGCACTGGTGGACACGGGGTCAGAAGGGAGTCTGCTAGACAGCAGATGGGCAAGGGAGGTAGGGCTCCCTCTGGTGGTGCTTCCTTCGCCAGTGCAGGTGCGGGCACTAGATGGCACCCTCCTCCCTTTAATCACACACAAGACACAACCAGTAACTCTGGTGGTGTCTGGAAACCATCGGGAGGAGATTGAGTTTTTTGTAACTCCTTCTACCTCCCGCGTGATTTTGGGCTTCCCATGGATGTTGAAGCACAATCCCCGGATTGATTGGCCGTCTGGGGTGGTGGTTCAGTGGAGTGAAACCTGCCATCGGGTGTGTTTAGGATCCTCGGTTCCCCCCGGTTTACAAGCTAAGGAGGAGGTCAAAGTCCCTCCCAATCTGACGGCAGTGCCGGTTGAGTACCACGATCTTGCTGACATCTTCAGCAAGGATCTGGCACTCACCCTTCCCCCGCACCGTCCGTATGATTGTGCCATTGATTTGGTTCCAGGCGCTGAGTTTCCGTCCAGCAGGCTGTACAACCTCTCACGACCTGAGCGCGAATCAATGGAGACCTACATCCGGGACTCATTAGCTGCCGGGCTGATCCGGAACTCCAACTCCCCGATGGGGGCAGGTTTCTTTTTTGTGGGCAAGAAAGATGGCGGACTCCGTCCATGCATTGATTTCAGGGGGCTGAATGAGATTACGTTTCGCAACCGATACCCGTTGCCATTGTTGGATTCCGTGTTCACCCCCCTGCATGGAGCCAAAATCTTTACTAAGCTGGATCTTAGAAATGCGTATCACCTGGTTCGGATCCGGAAGGGAGACGAATGGAAGACGGCATTTAACACCCCGTTAGGTCACTTTGAGTACCTGGTCATGCCGTTCGGCGTCACCAACGCCCCCGCGACGTTCCAAGCCTTGGTTAACGACGTCTTGCGGGACTTCCTGCACCGATTCGTCTTCGTATATCTGGACGATATTCTCATCTTTTCTCCGGATCCTGAGACCCATGTCCAGCATGTACATCAGGTCCTGCAGCGGTTATTACAGAACCGACTGTTTGTGAAGGGCGAGAAGTGCGAGTTTCACCGCACGTCTTTGTCCTTCCTGGGGTTTATCATCTCCTCTAACTCCGTCGCCCCTGATCCGGCCAAGGTTGCGGCGGTGAGAGATTGGCCCCAACCAACAAGCCGTAGGAAGCTGCAACAGTTCCTCGGCTTCGCTAATTTCTATAGGAGGTTCATTAAGGGCTACAGTCAGGTAGTTAGCCCCCTGACAGCCCTGACCTCTCCAAAAGTCCCCTTCACCTGGTCGGATCGGTGCGAAGCCGCGTTCAAGGAGTTGAAACGACGGTTCTCTACTGCGTCAGTTTTGGTGCAGCCCGACCCTAGCCGCCAGTTCGTGGTTGAAGTGGACGCCTCTGACTCAGGGATAGGAGCCGTGCTATCCCAGAGCGGAGAGACGATAAGGTTCTTCACCCGTGTGCCTACTTTTCTCGCAGGTTGACCCCAGCTGAACGGAACTATGACGTCGGCAATCGAGAACTCCTTGCAGTGAAAGAGGCTCTTGAGGAGTGGAGACACCTGTTGGAGGGAGCGTCTGTGCCATTCACGGTTTTCACTGACCATCGGAACCTGGAGTATATCAGGACCGCCAAGCGGCTGAACCCCAGGCAAGCCCGCTGGTCACTGTTCTTCGGACGTTTTGACTTCCGGATCACCTATCACCCCGGGACCAAGAACCAGAGATCGGATGCCTTGTCCCTGGTACACGAAGACGAAGTCAAAACGGTGCTGTCGGATCCACCGGTGCCCATCATCCCGGAGTCCACTATCGTGGCCACCCTCACCTGGGACGTGGAGAAGACCGTCTGGGAGGCCCTGGCACGGAGCCCGGACCCCGGAACCGGTCCGAAGAACCGTTTGTACGTCCCACCAGAGGCCAGAGCTGCAGTCTTGGACTTCTGTCACGGTTCCAGGCTCTCCTGTCATCCAGGGGTGCGAAGGACCGTGGCAGTTGTCCGGCAGCGCTTCTGGTGGGCGTCTATGGAGGCCGACGTCCGGGAGTATATCCAGGCCTGCACCACCTGTGCCAGGGGCAAGGCAGACCATAAAAGGTCCCAAGGACTTCTTCAGCCATTACCCGTGCCTCATCGCCCCTGGTCCCACATTGGCCTGGATTTCGTCACGGGCCTCCCGCCGTCCCAGGGCAACACCACCATCTTCACGATAGTGGACCGATTCTCCAAGGCGGCCCACTTCGTGGCCCTCCCGAAGCTCCCAACAGCCCAGGAGACAGCAGACCTCCTGGTCCACCACGTCGTCCGTCTGCGTGGGATACCCACCGACATCGTCTCAGATCGTGGTCCCCAGTTCTCCTCACACGTCTGTAGGAGCTTCTGCAGGGAACTGGGGGCCACCGTGAGCCTCTCGTCCGGGTACCATCCACAGACGAACGGACAGGCAGAGCGGGCCAACCAAGAACTGGAACAGACCCTCCGCTGCGTAACATCCGCGCACCCGACGGCCTGGAGTAACCATCTGGCCTGGATCGAGTATGCGCATAACAGCCAGGTGTCTTTTGCCACCGGCCTCTCCCCATTTGAGGTGTGTTTGGGGTACCAGCCCCCATTATTTCCCGTGGTGGAGGGAGAGGTCGGTGTGCCCTCGGTCCGGGCCCACCTTCGGAGGTGCCGTCGGGTGTGGCGCACCACCGGTTCTGCCTTGTTGAAGGCCCGGATGAGGGCCAAGACCCATGCAGACCGCTGGCGGTCCCCGGCCCCTGCATACCAGCCCGGGCAGGAGGTGTGGTTGTCAACGAAGGACATCCCTCTACAAGTACAGTCACCAAAACTGATGGACAGGTTCATTGGACCCTTCAAAATCCTCAAGGTCCTCAGCCCTGCCGCAGTGAAGCTCCAGCTCCCGGCTTCACTGCGGATCCACCCGGTGTTCCATGTTTCCAGGATCAAGCCTCACCACACCTCACCCCTCTGTGCTCCCGGTCCGGCACCGCCTCCTGCCCGGATCATTGACGGGGAGCCGGCTTGGACTGTGCGCCGGCTCCTGGACATCCGTCGAATGGGCCGGGGGTTCCAATATCTGGTGGGCTGGGAAGGGTATGGACCCGAAGAACGCTCCTGGGTGAAGAGGAGCTTCATCCTGGATCCGGCCCTCCTGGCCGACTTCTACCGCCGACACCCCGACAAACCTGGTCGGGCGCCTGCTGTAAATACCTCAGCATTCTGAGTTAGAGGTGGAGGTGGCATTCCCACCATTGTTGTTACTGGGTGTATACACACCCACACTTGACTGTCTTTGTTCTCGCCAGCAGTACCAGATCCGACAGTCGGGGACGGTGATCACCTGGGAATTCGGGACTTGGCGGCTCCAGTATTCTCTGGGTTCGGTGGCGGAGGAAATCGTGTGGTTCCGGTTCATCTCAGGACAGACGTCTTCTATCCTCGAGCCTGCCCACACGTCACCTTTGTGATTTGACTGTAATTATATTCTGAGATTGTCTGTATATTCGTTGTGCACATTTCACAACATTAAATTGTTACCTTTTGGCTCATCTGTTGACCGTTCATTTGCGCCCCCTGTTGTGGGTCCGTGTCACTACACTTTCACAACAGGATATCTCGGCCAGCGTCATGGACTCCGAGGGGCGTCACCCGGTTGTTGAACGACCAATGGGAGAGCAGGGAGCGCAGGCGTCTGCAGGAGACGTGATTGGTGAGCTGCAGCACATTCTCACCGCCTTTACGGCTCGGTTGGATCAAATGACCGAGCAAAACATCCTCCTGAACCACAGGGTGGAGGCTCTCTCCGCACAGATGGCGGCGAGCGCTCAGGGCGCTGCTGCAGCTCGTCCTCCTGCCAACCCTGTGCAGGATATAAATGTTCCAGTGGTGGTTCAACAACCCCTCCCACCATCCCCTGAAGCATACATAAGCCCTCCTGAGCTGTACGGAGGTTGTGCGGAGACGTGCGCGGACTTTCTTATGCAGTGTTCGCTCGTCTTCGCACAACGTCCCGTCATGTACGCGTCAGATGCTAGTAAAATAGCTTATGTGATTGCTCTACTTCGGGGTAAAGCACGCGCCTGGGCTACGGCGCTCTGGGAACAGAACTCACGGTTGTTATCAGCATACACTGGGTTTGTGGGGGAGTTCAGAACTGTGTTTGATCACCCTAACAGAGGAGAGACCGCTTCAACAGTGCTGCTGTCAATGAGACAGGGACGCGAGAGCGCAGCTGCTTATGCAGTCAACTTCCGCATCGCGGCTGCCAGGTCCGGCTGGAATAACGTTGCGCTCCGCGCCGCCTTCATAAACGGACTGTCGTTGGTTCTGAAGGAGCAGCTGGTAGCTAAGGAGGAACCACAGGATTTAGATGGGCTTATCGATCTCGTTATACGGTTAGACAATCGGTTGGAGGAACGCCATCGGGAGCGAGGCGAAGGAAGTGACCAGATACGCGCCGCCCCTCTCCCTTCCGGGTTCGAAAAGGCGCCGCCCTCCCCACGCTCCACAGCCACAGCGCTCTGTGGGGCAACAGCTCCCCCTGCTGACGTTGTTAGAGAAACGCACAGGGCCAAAATGAGGAGGCTGATCCGTGGAGAGTGTTTTCTCTGCAGCTCAACTGAGCACACACAGAAAAACTGCCCCAAACGGCCAAAACAACAACACTCGCCCTTAGAGACTGGGCTAAGGGGGGGTCAAAACATTCAAGTGAAACACACACAGATTGCCACACGACTCCCAGTTACAATCCTGAGCGGGGATTTAACCCTTCAAGCCCCAGCACTGGTGGACACGGGGTCAGAAGGGAGTCTGCTAGACAGCAGATGGGCAAGGGAGGTAGGGCTCCCTCTGGTGGTGCTTCCTTCGCCAGTGCAGGTGCGGGCACTAGATGGCACCCTCCTCCCTTTAATCACACACAAGACACAACCAGTAACTCTGGTGGTGTCTGGAAACCATCGGGAGGAGATTGAGTTTTTTGTAACTCCTTCTACCTCCCGCGTGATTTTGGGCTTCCCATGGATGTTGAAGCACAATCCCCGGATTGATTGGCCGTCTGGGGTGGTGGTTCAGTGGAGTGAAACCTGCCATCGGGTGTGTTTAGGATCCTCGGTTCCCCCCGGTTTACAAGCTAAGGAGGAGGTCAAAGTCCCTCCCAATCTGACGGCAGTGCCGGTTGAGTACCACGATCTTGCTGACATCTTCAGCAAGGATCTGGCACTCACCCTTCCCCCGCACCGTCCGTATGATTGTGCCATTGATTTGGTTCCAGGCGCTGAGTTTCCGTCCAGCAGGCTGTACAACCTCTCACGACCTGAGCGCGAATCAATGGAGACCTACATCCGGGACTCATTAGCTGCCGGGCTGATCCGGAACTCCAACTCCCCGATGGGGGCAGGTTTCTTTTTTGTGGGCAAGAAAGATGGCGGACTCCGTCCATGCATTGATTTCAGGGGGCTGAATGAGATTACGTTTCGCAACCGATACCCGTTGCCATTGTTGGATTCCGTGTTCACCCCCCTGCATGGAGCCAAAATCTTTACTAAGCTGGATCTTAGAAATGCGTATCACCTGGTTCGGATCCGGAAGGGAGACGAATGGAAGACGGCATTTAACACCCCGTTAGGTCACTTTGAGTACCTGGTCATGCCGTTCGGCGTCACCAACGCCCCCGCGACGTTCCAAGCCTTGGTTAACGACGTCTTGCGGGACTTCCTGCACCGATTCGTCTTCGTATATCTGGACGATATTCTCATCTTTTCTCCGGATCCTGAGACCCATGTCCAGCATGTACATCAGGTCCTGCAGCGGTTATTACAGAACCGACTGTTTGTGAAGGGCGAGAAGTGCGAGTTTCACCGCACGTCTTTGTCCTTCCTGGGGTTTATCATCTCCTCTAACTCCGTCGCCCCTGATCCGGCCAAGGTTGCGGCGGTGAGAGATTGGCCCCAACCAACAAGCCGTAGGAAGCTGCAACAGTTCCTCGGCTTCGCTAATTTCTATAGGAGGTTCATTAAGGGCTACAGTCAGGTAGTTAGCCCCCTGACAGCCCTGACCTCTCCAAAAGTCCCCTTCACCTGGTCGGATCGGTGCGAAGCCGCGTTCAAGGAGTTGAAACGACGGTTCTCTACTGCGTCAGTTTTGGTGCAGCCCGACCCTAGCCGCCAGTTCGTGGTTGAAGTGGACGCCTCTGACTCAGGGATAGGAGCCGTGCTATCCCAGAGCGGAGAGACGATAAGGTTCTTCACCCGTGTGCCTACTTTTCTCGCAGGTTGACCCCAGCTGAACGGAACTATGACGTCGGCAATCGAGAACTCCTTGCAGTGAAAGAGGCTCTTGAGGAGTGGAGACACCTGTTGGAGGGAGCGTCTGTGCCATTCACGGTTTTCACTGACCATCGGAACCTGGAGTATATCAGGACCGCCAAGCGGCTGAACCCCAGGCAAGCCCGCTGGTCACTGTTCTTCGGACGTTTTGACTTCCGGATCACCTATCACCCCGGGACCAAGAACCAGAGATCGGATGCCTTGTCCCTGGTACACGAAGACGAAGTCAAAACGGTGCTGTCGGATCCACCGGTGCCCATCATCCCGGAGTCCACTATCGTGGCCACCCTCACCTGGGACGTGGAGAAGACCGTCTGGGAGGCCCTGGCACGGAGCCCGGACCCCGGAACCGGTCCGAAGAACCGTTTGTACGTCCCACCAGAGGCCAGAGCTGCAGTCTTGGACTTCTGTCACGGTTCCAGGCTCTCCTGTCATCCAGGGGTGCGAAGGACCGTGGCAGTTGTCCGGCAGCGCTTCTGGTGGGCGTCTATGGAGGCCGACGTCCGGGAGTATATCCAGGCCTGCACCACCTGTGCCAGGGGCAAGGCAGACCATAAAAGGTCCCAAGGACTTCTTCAGCCATTACCCGTGCCTCATCGCCCCTGGTCCCACATTGGCCTGGATTTCGTCACGGGCCTCCCGCCGTCCCAGGGCAACACCACCATCTTCACGATAGTGGACCGATTCTCCAAGGCGGCCCACTTCGTGGCCCTCCCGAAGCTCCCAACAGCCCAGGAGACAGCAGACCTCCTGGTCCACCACGTCGTCCGTCTGCGTGGGATACCCACCGACATCGTCTCAGATCGTGGTCCCCAGTTCTCCTCACACGTCTGTAGGAGCTTCTGCAGGGAACTGGGGGCCACCGTGAGCCTCTCGTCCGGGTACCATCCACAGACGAACGGACAGGCAGAGCGGGCCAACCAAGAACTGGAACAGACCCTCCGCTGCGTAACATCCGCGCACCCGACGGCCTGGAGTAACCATCTGGCCTGGATCGAGTATGCGCATAACAGCCAGGTGTCTTTTGCCACCGGCCTCTCCCCATTTGAGGTGTGTTTGGGGTACCAGCCCCCATTATTTCCCGTGGTGGAGGGAGAGGTCGGTGTGCCCTCGGTCCGGGCCCACCTTCGGAGGTGCCGTCGGGTGTGGCGCACCACCGGTTCTGCCTTGTTGAAGGCCCGGATGAGGGCCAAGACCCATGCAGACCGCTGGCGGTCCCCGGCCCCTGCATACCAGCCCGGGCAGGAGGTGTGGTTGTCAACGAAGGACATCCCTCTACAAGTACAGTCACCAAAACTGATGGACAGGTTCATTGGACCCTTCAAAATCCTCAAGGTCCTCAGCCCTGCCGCAGTGAAGCTCCAGCTCCCGGCTTCACTGCGGATCCACCCGGTGTTCCATGTTTCCAGGATCAAGCCTCACCACACCTCACCCCTCTGTGCTCCCGGTCCGGCACCGCCTCCTGCCCGGATCATTGACGGGGAGCCGGCTTGGACTGTGCGCCGGCTCCTGGACATCCGTCGAATGGGCCGGGGGTTCCAATATCTGGTGGGCTGGGAAGGGTATGGACCCGAAGAACGCTCCTGGGTGAAGAGGAGCTTCATCCTGGATCCGGCCCTCCTGGCCGACTTCTACCGCCGACACCCCGACAAACCTGGTCGGGCGCCTGCTGTAAATACCTCAGCATTCTGAGTTAGAGGTGGAGGTGGCATTCCCACCATTGTTGTTACTGGGTGTATACACACCCACACTTGACTGTCTTTGTTCTCGCCAGCAGTACCAGATCCGACAGTCGGGGACGGTGATCACCTGGGAATTCGGGACTTGGCGGCTCCAGTATTCTCTGGGTTCGGTGGCGGAGGAAATCGTGTGGTTCCGGTTCATCTCAGGACAGACGTCTTCTATCCTCGAGCCTGCCCACACGTCACCTTTGTGATTTGACTGTAATTATATTCTGAGATTGTCTGTATATTCGTTGTGCACATTTCACAACATTAAATTGTTACCTTTTGGCTCATCTGTTGACCGTTCATTTGCGCCCCCTGTTGTGGGTCCGTGTCACTACACTTTCACAACAGTAACCTGTTTGTTTTTCCTGCCAGCAGTACCGGATCTGACAGCTGGAGGCAGTGGCCACCTGGGGACTCGGAACTTAGTGGCTCCGGTGTATTGCAGGTCTCTGTTGGCGGTGGAACCTTGTGGGTCCTGGCTGTTCTCTGGATAGGCATCTCCTACCCTCGGGCCTGCCCACATGTCACCTATTTGTGAACATTGATTGACAGACTAAAGCAGTATACATTGACCTTGTGCACGTTTGCAATATTAAATTGTATTCATTTGGCATCTCTATTGTCCGTTCATTTACGCCCCCTGGTGTGGGTCCGTGTCTTACACTTTCCCCAACAAAAACAGGGGAAAAGCCATTTCAAACCGCATGTCAGGGTTTTTTTTTAAAGGGATTATTCAACATTAATTCTCGTTTAAAAAGTTCCTTATAGAGATTGACAGTTTTATGACATTTGAGGAAGCCTACAAGCTTAATACTGATTATGTATTGTTCAAATTCAGCCAGAAGTCCATCTAAACACACACACACATTCTCAAAGTAAAAAAAGTACTTTCATTTAAAGCTCCATTAAAAAGAACACAAAGCAAAAGATGAAAAAAAATTTACATTCTACTCATCCCAGTCTTAAGATTTCCAAATTAGTCCACAACTAAAAGAAGCCCCCACGCATGCGTCATGCGCACGCAATTGCGATCGCCAGCCATGGAACAGTCCACTCGTTGTCACTTGGATCCACAGCCAAATATCATTTTCAAGTTCCACTCGGCCAGAGAATAATGTCCAGGTCCACTCGCTCTCAGGATCTGATCACGCACACTTAATGTCAGATCACAGCTCTGCCTTCAACTCAACTTCTGTCAGGATCGTGGCACACTGGATAGTCCATTATCTCCTGAAAATAGTGTCTTCTGAGTTTTTCCAATACGAGACATACATCTGCGTGTCCAGGCATGTCCATGATCACAGCAGCAGTAAACCAGCAACTGTGGCACAAACAGCAGCATCACGTCACGTTAAGTTCCAAAATCCGAGGAAATCTGAAAGAGTTTTGGGGCGAAGTGTGTCGTCTCCTCTGTAAATCTGAGCCACTGCTTTCAAAGAAAAGCTCAGAAGCTTCATTATAGGACAGAATCTCATTCATTGTGCTGTCTGTCTCTGTCTGGGATGTTTCTGTTTTGTTCCTATCTACGTCACAGAGAAAGAAATGCCAAGAATTGCAGAGTGAGATGTTTTCCGGAAAATGCACCCGTTTCCCCTCTTCGGGAGAGGAATAAAAAAACATCATAAACCACTAATTATGAGTGCATGTGTGCAGAGAGATTTACAATCATGAGTACTTTGATGTTGTGTTGCTAACTGGGATGTTAAAACACATGCAACATGTCCTTTAAGTGCTTCCACTCGGAAGTCATTGGAGGTAAGCTTTGTGGCCATGTACATCTGCAGTGTTGTAATGTAAAGGTGCGTTTACACATAAGCAAGACACATTACGAATGTCATTTATCTGTCATTCGTGACACATTCCTGACATTCTTAACGTGACAACGCATCTAAATAGGTTTCTTAATAGTGCGTGTTGGTGCGTGATATTCTTGATATTCGTGGAGCATGTTTTTGCCTGTCAAAAAATCTTACACTAATGTCACACACCACCCTCATTTCATCTCATGTCGTGGGGGTCGCAACTGAGCGTATTGATCCGTCTTGATGAGTAGTCATCCTTAATAGAACGTGACAACTTTCGTAGTGGCTCCTGTGATGGTTCTTGGAGCCCAAACTGTCATGCGTTATTACGAAGTGACATGGAAACTGTCACGTTTTGACACAACTTGTAACGCGGCGTCACATTTCACTGTGCGCCACGACAAATCAGTTTTCTGTCACGTGCGCACAATTAAACTCGGCTCCAAATGTTGTTCCACAGTTCCTGCTGAAGCTCCTCAGGACGCTCCTGCAGGTGTTCCACCTGCTATTGTAACCGATGAGCGGGAGAACGGGTCTGAGACAGAGGAACCAGAGGAGCGAGAGGAGACTCACGTGCAGCCAGACCAGACATCTCTGCACCTCCTCCAGTCATCTGGAGGAAGAAGCGTGCGCACAATTAAACCCAGCTGCACCGCATTTAGTTTGATTGCTGACACCAAGTCGGCTAAAAGTCTCATTTCAGTGCTCTTCAGCGCACTCCTGCAGGTGTTCCACCTGCTGCATGTGCCTGATGTTTGGAAAAATGTGCAAGACGAGAGCCACATGAAGCCACACATCTGGCTCTGTCCGTCTCCTCCTCCTCCTCTCTGCGCCACTCCATGGCACAGAGCCCAACTATGCATGCAGTCACAAAGTTCTTCTGAAAAACTGGAGTGATCTGAATTCGGTTGGATGAATATGGGGGTGTGTGTGGAGACAATTCACCTCGTTCACAACGTGACAGAACTTAAGATGCTCTGTTGCACGTGAAGCAGCAGGACCTTTGTGGCCGGAACGACGGCGGGGATCGAACCCACGCGGCTCGCACAAAAGACCGTTCCTCTACCAGGTCAGCCAAAGGGGAACTCCCCGTTAGCCAAGCTAGCGGGAACGTCTTTTCAATTGGGACCCGGGACTTTCATCCTGCTACACATCTCCCCACCATTTTTGACTTCGTCCCGAAGTCACAGGTGCATGTTAGCATACTCTGTGATCCACATCCTGTTCGTGATTCCAGATTGAAGCTGCAGGACCTTCGTGGCCGGGACGACGGCGGGGATCGAACCCACGCGGCTCGCACAAAAGACCGTTCCTCTACCAGGTCAGCCAAAGGGGAACTCCCCCGTTAGCCAAGCTAGCGTGAACGTCTTTTCAATTGGGACCCGGGATTTTCATCCCGCTACACACGCAACAATGCGGAACACTATTCTTGACCGTGTGTAATGGTGCTTGATAATTCTCCAGCAACACGTGCCATTAATCGTAATGCGTGGTAACAGGTTGCAGCAGTTCCTGAGGACACCTGACGCCTGTGCCCTGAATAATCACATTCGTGATCAGCGGCCAAGAATGTGTACTTCGTGGCATTCGTGACTTGTCGTCGTTATGTGTAAACGCAGCATAATGAAGTAGAAATATTTTGTTACTGTACTTAAGTAGAATTTTGACGTATCTGTAATTTACTTTATTTACATTTCTGGTGACTTTCACTTTTACTCCACTACATTTCCTCAATAGAATGTATACTTTTACTCCAATATATTTCTCTTAAACATCTTCGTTACTTGTTACTACAATATAAAAGTAGAAGAAATTTGATTGGGCAATGCCTGTTTGCAGAGGTGAAAGTAAGCTGGAGCACAGCTGTACACCAGGAAGAAATGCACAGTCCTCTCCACCTGGAGCGCAGCACCTTCCACCCTGCAGCATCAAGTGCCGTGTTTGACATAAAACAAGTTTAAAAGATAAAAAAAATGACAGGTTGAATCTGTGGCCCCGCTGAGGAAGATTGTGGAGTGTGAAAACCATCTGCGCTTTGGACTCCAAATGCGCACATGTCGACACACACATACACACGGATCGGCTCTTGCTGGAGTCGGCGCACGATCGGAGTTAAAGAGAAAACTTCAGTACCACCAGAACTGGCCAGCGTGGCTGTTTCATTTCTTTGTATTTTATTTGAAATGTTTGTGGAAATCCAAAGCAGTGCCACGACACCCCAAACAACAACGAAACACTAACAGCATACGCTTCCAACCAGTAACAAACGCACACACAATCAGACCCATGTGGTGTGGGTGGGCTGTAATCAAACACACATGGGGTTAGTAAACACATGTGGGGGTTAGTGGCTTCTGATTGGTGGAAAATTTCAGGAGCCAACCAATGAGGAAGAAGGAGTCATAATTCTTCCCACCGCTGTTGCTGCTGCAGTAGAGAAGGAAACGATCCTTTTAGCTGCATGCGTGTACATAAACGCACAGTGAAAAATGACAATAATATTCATGAAAATGCATGCCATAAAAAACATTCATAAGTCGAGTTATACTAGGCCTATGAACAAAATTTAAAAAGTACTATGAAGGTTGAAGTCTCCACGTTCAACATGCATTTAAAGGGAGCCTGAGAGTGCAGCAGATTGTTACGTCTGCTTAATTAGGTCATGTGAGTTTTTACGCGAGGGTGCGTCATTCAACTCCAGAGGGTTAACAGTCTGCATATGATAACAACAACCTAAACAATTTACAAATATATTAAGACAGTAAATTAACTTAAAAACATTACGTAATTAACAGGGGAAAAAAGGGCTGTGTTCTTCTAAACACTGCTGAGATATAAGGTGTAAGGTTCTAAGAACATTCTGGACTCACGCCATTGCAAGTCATTAGCAGAGAAGATGGCGAAAAAGACAGAGAGGAAGGAGAGGCATTCTCCGTACGTAGATTGACAGTGATTCAGGGACACACTACTGGCTCGATGGTGTGGGAATAATGTTTGTAGGAATTAAGTTACTTTTCCCACCCAGCCTAGTAAAGTAATAATACCTGAGATGAAGGTCATCACAACAGTGCGATACCTGGCTATGGAAAAAATGAAAATTGCATGTAAATACACACACACACACACACACACACACACACACATATATATATATGTATATATATAATATTTGTACATAGAGATTTTCATTTTACTGTCCTGTAGGATTTTATACTTATAACTATTTATACCTTTAGTTTGTTTTTTAAACTGTATCTGTTTGTACTGACACAGGAGTATCAGGGTTTGAATATTTCTCTGGTTTGTTTTGTTACTTTTCTGTTTTGCTGCGTTTTGTTTTTCTGTGTCTTCTTTCTCTTGCAGGGTTTTTCTGCTTGGGTCTGTTTGTCACTATCTCTGTCTGTCTCTTAGTTTTTGGTGGTGGGTGTTTCTGTTTCTCTGGCCACGCCCTTGTTCTGGTGCTTTCCATGCACACCTGTTTCTGTTTCGCTGATTATCACCTGGGGTTATAAAAGCTCACTGGGTATGTTTGCTAGTTTGTTGTGCCTTGTGTCTACCTTCCGGCTCTGGTCCTGCGTTCCTTGTCTTGCCTGCCTCATTGTGTGTTCCTGACCTCTGGCCTGTTGCCTCGACCACGCTGATTACCTGATGATTTTTGTACTGCTGCTTTTTCTAGACTGCCTTCTCGTGTACTGACTATTGCTATCCACTCAAGTAAAGCCTTTTTACAACCACAGATGTCTGTTCGAGCTGTGCATTTGTGTCCAGAAATTCCTGACCATCCAGCCTGATAAGGAGAAGTTCTCCCCAGTGTCATTGTACATTTTGTATAATGACAATAAAGGAAATTCTATTCTATTTTAAATTCTAAAACATTCATACAATTATTAATATCAAAGTATGTGATGTCAGCAGCCATAGCCTAAAGACACCTGCTCAAGAAGTTTGCTTGTGTGCTGCAATCTCTGCTCTCACTTTGGATTGCAGCACGTACTAGCGCTTCTCACACTCACAGCTTGTGCGCAATTACCAGCATGGAGAGTAAACCTAACAATATCCTAATCAATATAACTAGCGTGTTGCCTGTGGGGATCCACGGCTCTAGATTGGGTAGTGTTTATAAAATAGGTAGCTGACACTAAAAGTCCTCCTCTCTCCTCTTAACAGTTTGGCACCTTAGGCGGTCTCTTAAGGCCTGAGATGCTTTGTGGACAACATTCATCTTGCCAAGGGAAAATTCTAAGAAATGTCTAAGAATTTGTGGAATTCTAAGATTTTTCTTAGAATAACATCACTAGGAGCTACTTTTAGCCTTCGGCTGCTTCGTGGATACAGACCCTGGAGTTTAAATGTTGAAATATAAAAGATCTCACAGCATAAATTCATCCCAAACTATCCACAATCCCCAATTCTTTCAGTGCTGACTCTCATTAATGTGCTTTAGTGTGCCCTGTGTAGTAAGAAAACCAAAAGCTGAAGGCCCAAGAAAACATCTGCATCAACCTTATGTATCAATAAAGTCAAATCAATTGACCTGCCTTCAACAAATAAACAGTATCCTATTTTTTCTGGAAATGAATGACTCTCTACTCTCATCCTTTTAAAAATTTTTTCTGACTTTTTTGATTACCTGCAGATACTAAAGACTAATTCTGCAACGAACTGAGTTTGATTTATATTTTCTCATGTAAGAGCAACATAAATTCTGTCAGACAGAGCTGCACATCCATCTCCCAGTTAAGAACAAAATATTTATAATTATCCTGGTTCTGGTGCTTTATCTTTGGCAGCACAGTGCCTTAGTAGTTAGCAAGAAGGTCATGGGATTGATTCCCTCCTGTGGCACATATTGAGGCATTTTGGGATTGCTTTTCATTACTATGCTGATGATACTCAGTTATACATGCCGATAACTGCTGGTAATCTCATTCACATAAAATCCTTAGAACATTGCCTTGCATCAGTGAGAAGTTGGATGTCTAGCAAATTCCTGCTTTTAAACTCTGATAAGACTGAAATGATGGTTCTTGGTCCAGTGAGATATCGGCATCAATTTGACCAGTTTACCCTTACCCTAGGCTTGTGTGTCATACATCACACTGACAAAGAGAGGAACCTCAGGGTAATTTTTGATCCTACGTTGTCCTTTGACCTCCACATAAGAGATATTAGGAGGACTGCTTTCTTCCACCTGCGAAATATAGTGAAGTTTCGTCCCATCCTGTCTATGGCTGATGCTGAGACCCTGATTCATACGTTTGTCTCTTCTACGTAGATTGGACTACTGCAATGTTCTATTTTCTGGTTTACCGCAGTCCAGCATTAGGGCCCTCCAACTGGTTCAAAATGCTGCTGCCAGACGTTTGACACAAAGCAGAAAGTTTGACCACATTACACCCATTTTGGCATGTCTTCACTGGCTTCAAGTCCATGTGAGATCAGATGTTTCAAACCATCTCACCATCTCACTTCAAACTCAATATCTCTAACCCACTCCACACTTTTTCAGATTTCATGGACACCAATCTGACAGAGGTAGAGAGAATCATAAAATGCATGAAAACATTTACTTGTTCATTGAATCCTCTCCCTACATCACTACTAAAGTCAAACATTACAGCTATTAGTCCTCTAATCAAAGAAATTATTAACCAGTCACTCAAATCCGGTCAGGTTCCTCCAGCTCTCAAATCAGCCATCATTCGCCCTCATCTTAAAAAACCCTCACTCGACCCGAAAATCCTGGCTCATTACCGCCCTATCTCAAACCTGCCGTTCCTTTCCAAAATCCTGGAAAAAGTTGTATCAGTTCAACTCCATGATCACCTCCACACCCATAACCTATATGAAATATTTCAGTCTGGTTTCCGTTCAGCACATAGCACAGAAACAGCCCTGGTACGCATCATGAACGACCTTCTCATGACTGTGGACCAGGGCTCACCATCTCTCCTCCTCCTACTGGACCTATCAGCCGCTTTTGACACCATTGACCACACCATCCTGCTCCACCGCCTCAACACTGAAATAGGACTCACTGGCACAACTCTCAACTGGTTCCACTCATATCTCACGAACAGGACAGAATGTGTTACACTCAGACAATCCAAATCCAAAACCCATACTGTCAGCTGTGGAGTGCCACAAGGGTCCGTCCTTGGTCCAACCGTTTTTACCATCTACATGCTCCCCCTTGGTCAAATCATCTGTAAACACAAGATTTCATTTCATTGCTACGCAGATGACACACAGTTATACATCAAAATGGACTCCACACTCCCCTCAGCTCTGCCGTCTGCCTTTCAGGCTTGCCTGGAGGAGATAGAGGCATGGATGACTGATAACTTCCTCAAACTAAACACTGACAAAACTCAAGCCATCCTCATCGGTACCCCACATCAAACCCAGTCCTCCTCCCTCACCAGTATTCCCATTCTCTGCCACAACATTCCCCTGTCCACCTCTGTCACCAACCTTGGAGTCAGATTTGACCCACATCTCACCTTTGACACCCACATCCGCCACCTATGCAAAGTCTCCTTCCACCACCTCAAAAACATAGCCAAACTCCGCCCCTCCCTTTCCCAACTGGATGCTGAGAGGTTGGTCCATGCTTTTCTCTCCTCCAGGTTGGACTATTGCAATGCCCTCCTCGTTGGGACCCCTGGTAAAAACCTGCAAAAGCTGCAGCACATCCAGAATTGTGCTGCCCGGGTCCTGACGAGGAGGCGCAGGTTTGACCACATCACCCCTGTCCTCAGATCCCTCCACTGGTTGCCCATCAAATACAGAATAGAGTACAAACTCTGCCTCCTGACGTATCAGTGCATGCACGGAACTGCCCCTGCCTACCTCAGTGAACTCCTCACCCCACATACCACCTCAAGATCTCTCCGCTCCACCACCTCCTCACACTGCCTTCACCAACCCAGGACCAGACTCTCCACCATGGGAGACAGGGCCTTCCAGGCAGTGGCCCCTCGGCTCTGGAACTCCCTCCCAGAGACCCTGAGGGCCCCACAAAGTGTGGATGCCTTTAAAAAAGGCCTAAAGACATTTTTATTTCAAAAGGCCTTTTAGATATTGTATCGTTTAAATGGTTTTTACAAATCTGTTTTTAAAATCTGTTTTAAATCTGTTTTTAAATCCTTGCTGTAGCACTTTGAGATTTCTTTGAAATGTAAGGTGCAATACAAATAAAATGTATTATTATTATTATTATTATTATGTTAAGGTTCTGTTACTAACCGATGAAACTGTTCACGGACTGGCACCTCCCTACTTAGCTGACCTAATTAAACCCTACGTACTGGCCCGGGCTTTGCGTTCTCAGGGTGCAGGACTACTACTGTCCCTAGGATGAATAAAAAGTCTCCGGGTGACAGAGCTTTCTCTTATCATGCCCCTGGTCTGTGGAATGATCTTACTGCACCAATAAAACAGTCACATTCTGTAGAGACTTTCAAGTCCAGACTTAAGACGCTCTTATTTTAGCCTTCCATATGGCTAGCATACTGGCATAGTATGTTTCTATGCTTTTACTCTTTTAATTAATTTTATTAGTAAACAGAGTGGGCCGCGGTCTCAACATCATCTAAAGTCTGGGTCTTTTAGTGAAGCTTAGGGCTAGTGGCCCGCAATCACCTTAGTATTTCTTTTGTTTTTCTTGTTTTTAACCATCCCTTAGTTATGCTGCTATAGACGTAGACTGCTGGGGGGTTCCTATGATGCACTGTTTCTTTCTCTTTTTGCTCTGTATGCACCACTCTGCATTTAATCATTAGTGATTGATCTCTGCTCCCCTCCGCAGCATGTCTTTTTCCTGGTTCTCTCCCTCAGCCCCAACCAGTCCCAGCAGAAGACTGCCCCTCCCTGAGCCTGGTTCTGCTGGAGGTTTCTTCCTGTTAAAAGGGAGTTTTTCCTTCCCACTGTAGCCAAGTGCTTGCTCACAGGGGGTCGTTTTGACCGTTGGGGTTTTACATAATTATTGTATGGCCTTGCCTTACAATATAAAGCGCCTTGGGGCAACTGTTTGTTGTGATTTGGCGCTATATAAAAAATTGACTGATTGATTGATTGATGAGTATTACAGTTATTATAAATATATATGAGTGTCTAATATTACAGTTATTACAGAATCACATCTGTCTTTGGCTCTGTTCTAAAGGACTCGACCAAAAGGGTAAAAAACAACACACAAACAATAATGTGACAGTTTTTATTTTCTTATTTTTCTTTTCTTTTACAACACACATATAGGTAACCAAAAAACTGGCCGGTGCAGCTGCCCACACTGCGGGCTGGTGCACTAACGTGGGCAACGAGCACGGCCAGGTGTTGGTGTCCGTGCTCACGGCTGCAGAGGGACACAGACTGTGGCCCATGGCAGCGGGGCTCGTGAGGCGCTACAGGGAGGCAGGAGTGGCGCTGCCCTCCATTGTGTACGTGGACCGAGACTGCTGCAGCCCACATGGGCAGTGGCAGGTCAGGGCCATGTTTGCAGAGTGGGACGAGCTCTGTGTGCGCTTGGACATCTGGCACTTTATGCGGCGTTTTGCAGCCGGAGTCATCACGGAGTCTCATCAGCTCTACGGTGTCTTCATGGCTCAACTTTCCAGGTTCATGCTGTCAGCTAAATTATGTAGTCACATAGACTATTTTGGGCCAAAGTTATATTTTTGTGACTTAAAATAGACTAAAAGGGAAAAAAAATCATTATTAAATTGGTCTTATTATCATTATACGTTATATATATATATATATATATATATATATATATATATATATATATATATATATATATATAATGTATTTATGCTGTCAACATGAACACTGTCCAGGTGCATCTTTGACCCTGCAGATGTGGCTGCTCTGCAGCTGGCCAAACAGGGGGAGCTCCAGGCCAGAGGCGTGGGCTCAGTCTCTGAGAAGGCACTGGATAAGCTCATCACCAGGAAGGAGTTGGTGCTGCACTGCCGCAAGAGGACCAGAGGGCTGGAGGAGACCGCCAGGAGGGTCAAGGCGCTCATCGATGAGCTGGACAGTGAGAAGGGGTGGGACACTCTGGGCATCCCACTGCTGGACCACGAGCGCATTCAGCAGGTCTGGATAGATCAGCAGAGGCACATCGCCTGTATTCAGGACCCAGCAGGCTTCCCCCTGTACATGAAAACTGGGACACTGAAGAAAGGTGGTGTGGAGCTCTGCTGTTACCGCTGCGTTCGTGGATCCACCTCCTTGGAGTCCTTCCACCTCCATCTTAACCGGTTCATCCCAGGTGAGCTCTGACTTTTAGGACAAACTGCTGTTTCACAGGACTGTGTTCTGAACCCTGAGTTCACACAGTATTCTTATTGTTTTGCACCTGCAGGGACCAGTGCCAGTGATGCGCACTTCCAGGCGTATCTGCTGGAAGGTCTCATCCGCTGGAACCAGGACCGGATGGAGGAGGCGGTGAGGGGCAGTTCTGAGCTGAGGCTCTACAGCAGTGCTGAGAGAGAGGCCATGGAGCGACTCAACCGCAAGGTCCTGGAGATGCCCTTGGATGAGTGCTTTCAGCCTCCTGGAGCCTACACAGGCAAGAAAAAACACAGTTAACTCGACATGTTAAGACAAACTCTAACAAAAGATAAATATACATATATAAAGGTGTATCTGAAAATGGTTTTCTTCTGCTAACAAGACTTCAGCACTTCAGTACTTTGTTCAAATACAGACGCAGATGCAAAAACATTACATCAATGAAGAAAACATCAGATATTTTCTGATCTCTTTATTATGTGTAAAAGTACCTGAAACTGTACTTCTTACTTCTACTTCATCATTTTCCACCACTGTTGATGTGGAGTGTTGGATTTTAATATTTATTACACCTTCTGATTTTTGTGTTTGCAGGGGAGCTGCTGGGTATGGAGTACCTCTACAGTCAGTCGGGGAAATCCCTGACTGTAACAACCAACCCTGAGGAAGAAGACCGGCTGGTGGAGCAGATGGACGACGAGACGGTGCTGGACGAAGGGTTTGTAGAGGAGGAAACCGAGGATCTGACGGTGCCCGTCCTCTACGACCCCTTGGAGGCGGTGAGGGGCAATGTCCCCCAGGCCTTCACCCACTCCGCACCACCCTCACCGCTGCCGTTCACATCCAGCCAAGACCTGCCCCCACCCCTTACCCCACACACATCTCCTCAGGCTCCTGCCCAAGCTCCTCTGCTCCCTCCTCCTCCTCGAGATGCAGAACAACCTCCTCCTCGGGCTGCAGACCAGCTTGCTGTGAGTAGACAACTCAACTTCAACTTTATTTAGTTATATAGCGCTTTTCATGCACAAGTGCAACACAAAGTGCTTTACAGATTAAAAACATTTAAAACAATTCCACCCGACCAGCCTTCCCCACCCGTGATAAAATACATATTTACAAATGTCACCAGATCAATTTACACACACACACACACACACACACACACACACACACACACACACACACACACACACACACACACACACACACACACACACACACACACACACACACACACACACACACACACACACACACACACAGAATTGTATAGCTGCAAAAGGCAGATAATTAGTTTAAATTCACAGTCATGGTGTGCAGGTGTGTTATTGTTTACTCTCAGAAAAGCTTCACCATATACACTGTAAAATGGGAATGAATAAAAACACTCAGATCCACAAGTATTTAGACTGTGACACATTTATATTTGGGACTATCTACACAATGGAGTTTAAAAAATCAAGATGTGCCTGTGTAGATTTCTAGCTTCAATTCAAGGTGTTTTAAAATATTTGTTTTTATCATTGAGGATTTATGGCCATTGGTATATGTAGGCTCTCCATTTCTCAGAGCCCACAAAGCCTATTTTTTAAGTAATATAACTATTTCTCAGAGCTCTTTGAATCGAAAATCAATTCTGAATCAATTTGTCACCCCAAGAATCGATTCACATCGATTCACATCCCTACTAGTCACTCTCACTGATGCCAGTCACCCTCTGCACACCAACGTCAGCAACCAGAGGAGCTGCTTCACCCACAGACTGCTCTTTCCCAAGTGCAGGACCAACAGACTGAAAAACTGTTTTGTCCCATCGCACAACCATGGATCTGCATGTAGTAATTCCCCCTAAACAGGAAATACGTGGTGTTAAGACAGATCTCCAAGAGTTGGCAGATGTGGTCTGGTGTGAGTTTGGTCCTTTCAGGTAGAGACACATCCTCCAGCAGTCTCATAGTTTCATCTGCCTACCAGCTACAGGTCCTTGATCTTGTTCACAAAACTTGTTCACTCTAGTGGGTAACTCACACCACCATGTGGAGAACACACAAGATTTTGTGAACAAGATCAAGGACCTGCAGCTGGAGGCAGATGAAACTATGGTGTCATTTGATGTGACTTCATTGTTCTCCTGCATCCCCACCGCTGAGGCCATCTCAGCTGTGAGGCAGAGACTGCTGGAGGATGTGTCTCTACCTGAAAGGGCCAAACTCACACCAGACCACATCTGCCAACTCTTGGAGATCTGTCTTAACACCACGTATTTCCTGTTTAGGGGGAATTACTACAGGCAGATCCATGGTTGTGCGATGGGGTCTCCGGTATCCCCCATTGTGGCCAATCTGTACATGGAGCGAGTGGAGAAGACAACCTTGACGTCGTTCACGGGCATCTCTCCCAGTCACTGGTTCAGATATGTCGATGACACATGGGTTAAAATCAAGCAACAGGAGGCCGAGGACTTTACAGAACACATCAATTCGGTGGATTCCAATATCAAGTTCACACGTGAGGATGCCAGAAACAACCATTTAGCCTTCTTGGACTGTGATGTTACGATTGGAGAGAACAGGCAGCTCCAGACAGAGGTTTACAGAAAACCCACTCACACTGACCAATATCTGCTCTTTGGATCAAACCACCCCCTTGAACACAAGCTCGGGGTGATCAGGACTCTTCAACACAGAGCCCTACAGGTGCCCACAACTGCAGAGGGAAGGGCTAAAGAACAACAACTTGTACGGAAAGCCCTCACAGTATGTGGGTACCCACGATGGTCCCTGGACAAAGTGCAGAAGTCCCAGAAAACAAAGAGACCAGATAGACAGGAGACGGAGACAAGAAGAAGAGGAGTGTCTCTCCCTTATTTAGCAGGAGTAGAGGAAAAACTACAGAGGATCTTCAGACAGCACAAAATCCCAGTTTACTTTAAACCGGTTAACACCTTGAGACAGAAATTAGTTCACCCTAAGGACAGGATCCTTAGTTACAAACAGAGCAATGTAGTGTATTATATCAGATGTCAGGAAAACTGTAATGAACACTACATAGGTGAGACTAAGCAACCTTTAAACAAGAGGCTATACCAGCACCGCAGAGAGGTCGCCAGTGGACCTCAGTCTGCAGTTCATCTCCACCTGAAAGACACTAACCACACGTTTGAGGACAAGGAAGTTAAAATCTTAGCCAGAGAGAAGAAATGGTTTGAGAGAGGTGTCAAGGAAGCATTCTTTGTAAAACAGCTGAAACCCAGCCTTAACCGGGGGGCGGGTCTCAGACACGCTTTGTCCCCTGTTTACAATGGGGTACTCAGGTCAAAGCAGTTTCAGTCTTTTGTTCATGGTAATGAGTCATTCACGTCATCAGGAGAGTCGTCAAGGGAACCATCAGGGGAGGCTTCCATCCCATCATTAGGAGAGTGCTAACTAGAGCACAATAGGTGCTAATTAGAGCTATTGTTTAGTCACTAGCTTATAGCAGTCGGTCTCTCGGTAGGTGGGGTCTGGTTAGGTTAAAAACTCCAGCTTTTGTTGGCTTCTGGTTTATTCTTCTCTACAAGAGTCAAGACAGAAGTCAGACTACCAGAGCAAGAATTTTAGCTGAGGAAGCTTCTGTGATTTGAAGCGAAACGTCCTCATGTCAAGCAACCCAGTCCAGTCGAAGATTCAAACTGCTCTACTATAGATGGAGTGATTTATTTGTTTGTGCACACTATGCACATGAAATATTTCTTTGGTTTTTCACTTGGATGGATGGTTCAGTCGTACATGAGGTCAGTGTGTGTGTTCAAATTTATCTGTTGTCATATTGTGCTGCTTAGTTTCTGTCATCATCTGTCAGGGGTATTGATGGTATTTGGCATCAAATACAGTTAAATAGTAGTCAGCTGTCAGTCAACTCTGTTGGGAGGGTAAATTTTAAAGTAAATTAAAATGTAATGAAACAGTGTTATGGTGAAGACCAAATAACCAGAGACTAAGTTATAATTAAAACCAAGAATTTGAGATTTGAGATTGAGTTGAGATTGAGCTCCTCAGCTAAAAGTAAAATATAATTTTATATAGAATCTAAATGACACTTAATGTAAGCAAGGTTTGGTTTGAACAGAAGAACACAACACAGAACCTGCTGAAATCTCGTCCCACTGTTGACGCAGGTCCATTCAAGTTTTTCTGATGTATCCACAAGCAGATTGTTGAATAAATGTAATCATCTTATTGAGTTGTTTAGTGTGTGTGTGTGTGTGTGTGTGTGTGTGTGTGTGTGTGTGTGTGTGTGTGTGTGTGTGTGTGCTGGAGATACAAACTGTCAACCATACCGTAGTACCACATTCATTATTAGGTAATATTTTACATTCTGTCATAATTCTTTTAGGTTACTGTTATGATATTGTACTGGAAATTCAACTTCTGCAATACAAACTTTTCTTGTGATAATGAGGCTCATTTCCCCCACAGCTGAAATTATATGATTTCATATAATCATATAATTTGTATGTTCACTATGTTCATATAGTGCTTTTATTCTGTAATTTCGTTTGGTGTGGCCGAGGTTTATCAGTGCTCAGCACTGATTGGTTGTGAAGACTCTCTGTGCTCTGATTGTGTTGTGTGGGCCGCTGAAGAGGAGGTACTGCTGGCCCACTACCACCAGAGGGCGCCCTGCTTGGAGTGCGGGCTCCAAGCACGAGAGGGCGCCAGACCCAGAGGAAGTGACAGCTGTCACTCATTACTCCAGCTGTCACTCATCTACACCACCATATAAGCCGGACTGCAACTCCACCTCCCCGCCGAGAAATCGACTACCAGTACTAAGGTAATTTCTCTGCTGAATTTAAACTGTGACTTACGTCTGATCTGTTTGCAGCCGTTGTCCTGTGGTGCCCTTTCAACTGGGTTGGCGGTCAGTGAGAGAAGCGACGTCTTCGCCTCTCACTCCATCCAGATAAGTGGTTCCAGGAGCTGCTAGTGTGTTCCTAGGTTGGAGGTGGAGGTGCTTCCTCCCAACTGTGTTTGGACTGTTAATTACTGAGTGTGCGGACTCACACTCACACATCATCTTTCTGTTTTCTGCCAGCAGTACCAGGGTCGACAGCCGAAGACAGAGGCCACCTGGGGACTCGGGACTTGGCGGCTCCGGTGTTCTTCAGGCCGTTGGTGGTGGAGGCCGTGTGGGACGCGGCTTCTCTCTCGTCGGGCGTCTTCTATCTTCGAGCCTGCCCACACGTCACCTGGTGTTTATTGACTGTGAACATTAAGACACGTTTCGTTGTGTAATATCATAACATTAAATTGTTACCTTTTGGCTTACTCATTGTCCGTTCATTTGCGCCCCCTGTTGTGGGTCCGTGCTACGACACCTTCCCAACAGGATTTCTCGGCCATCGTCATGGACTCCGAGGGGCGTCAACTCCAGCTTGAACGGCCAATGGAAGAGCCAGGAGCGCAGGCGTCAGCGGGAGGCGGGTTGAGTGAGCTGCAGCAGATCTTAACCGCCTTCAAGGCCCGGTTAGAATTAGTGACCGAGCAGAGTGTCCTCCTTAATCGGAGGGTGGAGGCTCTCACCGCCAGGGTGGAAGCGCGCGATCAGGGCGCTGCTGCAGCCACTCCTCTGGCTGGTCCTGGGCCCGTATCAGACGTTCCACTGGTCGTTCAACGAACCCCCCCACCGTCCCCTGAAGCATACATAAGCCCTCCGGAACCGTACGGGGGCTGTGTCGAGACGTGCGCGGACTTCCTCATGCAGTGTTCGCTCGTCTTTTCACAGCGCCCCGTCATGTACGCATCAGACGCTAGCCGGGTGGCTTATGTTATTAATTTGCTTCGAGGAAAGGCACGCGCATGGGCTACGGCGCTTTGGGAGCAGAATTCACGGCTCCTAACGTCTTATACTGGGTTCGTACGGGAATTCAAACAAGTGTTTGATCATCCCAACAGAGGCGAGACCGCTTCGAACGTGCTGCTGTCGATGAGACAGGGGCGCCGTAGCGCAGCCGAGTATGCAGTCGACTTCCGCATCGCAGCAGCGAGGTCCGGCTGGAATAACGTTGCGCTCCGCGCCGCCTTTGTAAATGGACTGTCCCCGGTCCTTAAGGAGCACCTACTGGCCAAGGATGAACCGCGGGAATTCGACGGGCTGATCGATTTAGTTATACGTTTAGACAACCGTTTAAATGAGCATCGTCGGGAGCAGGCCGGGGGGCATGACCGGGCACGAGCCGTCCCTCCCCCTTCCGGTTCCGACAAGGTGACGTCGTCCCCACGCTTCACTGCCAGAGAGCTCCGTGTGGCTACGGCTCCCCCTGCTGAGGAGGCTAGGGACACGAGCAGGGCCAAATTAAGATCAAAAATCAGACAAAGGAGGCTGGCCCGCGGGGAGTGTTTTGTCTGCGGCTCTTGCGAGCACATGCAGAAGGACTGCCCTAAAACGGTCAATCTACAACGCCCGTCCTTAGAAACTGGGCTAAGGGTGGGTCATAACACGCACGCGGGAAAACCCCGCAAATCTGCACGAATCCCAGTAACAATCCTTTGTGGGGATTTAACCCTTCATGCTCCAGCACTGATAGACACAGGGTCTGAAGGGAATCTGCTGGACAGCAGATGGGTAAAGGAAGTAGGGCTCCCTCTGGTGGCTCTGCCGGCACCATTACAGGTGCGAGCACTAGATGGCACCCTGCTTCCATTAATCACACATCAGACACAACCAGTGGCTTTGGTTGTGTCTGGGAATCACAGGGAGGAGATAGTGTTCCATGTAACACCTTCTACCTCCCGAGTGATTTTGGGCTTTCCATGGATGGTGAAGCACAATCCCCGGATTGATTGGCCGTCTGGGGTTGTGACGCAGTGGAGCGAAACCTGCCACCGGGAGTGCTTAGGATCCTCGGTTCCTCCCGGCACCACGGCTAATGAGGAGGTCAAAGTTCCCCCCAATCTATCGGCGGTGCCAAGGGAGTACCACGATCTTGCTGACGTTTTCAGCAAAGATCTGGCACTCACTCTTCCCCCGCACCGACCGTATGATTGTGCCATCGATTTGGTCCCGGGCGCTGAGTACCCGTCCAGTAGGTTGTACAACCTCTCACGTCCGGAACGCGAATCAATGGAGACCTACATCCGGGACTCCTTAGCTGCCGGGCTGATCCGGAACTCCACCTCCCCGATGGGTGCTGGTTTCTTTTTTGTGGGCAAGAAAGACGGCGGACTCCGTCCATGCATTGATTACAGAGGGCTGAACGAGATCACGGTTCGCAACCGATACCCGTTACCTCTGTTGGATTCAGTGTTCACGCCCCTGCATGGAGCCCGAATTTTCACAAAATTGGATCTTAGAAACGCGTACCACCTGGTTCGGGTCCGGAAGGGAGACGAATGGAAGACGGCATTCAACACCTTGTTAGGTCATTTTGAGTACCTGGTCATGCCGTTCGGCCTCACTAACGCCCCCGTGACGTTCCAAGCTTTGGTAAATGACGTCTTGCGGGACTTCCTGCATCGGTTCGTCTTCGTATATCTGGACGATATACTCATCTTTTCCCCGGACCCTGAGACCCATGTCCAGCATGTACGTCAGGTCCTACTGCGGTTGTTGGAGAACCGGCTGTTTGTGAAGGGCGAGAAGTGCGAGTTCCACCGCACTTCTTTGTCCTTCCTGGGGTTCATCATCTCCTCCAACTCCGTCGCCCCTGATCCGGCTAAGGTTGCGGCGGTGAGAGATTGGCCCCAACCGATAAGCCGCAGGAAACTACAGCAGTTCCTAGGCTTTGCAAATTTCTACAGGAGGTTTATTAAAGGTTACAGTCAGGTAGTTAGCCCCCTGACTGCCCTGACCTCCACCAAGGTCCCCTTCGCCTGGTCGGATCGGTGCGAAGCCGCGTTCCAGGAGTTGAAACGTCGGTTCTCGACTGCACCAGTTCTGGTGCAGCCTGATCCTGATCGCCAGTACATAGTAGAAGTGGACGCCTCTGACTCAGGGATAGGAGCCGTGCTGTCCCAGAGCGTGGAGGCTGATAAAGTCCTCCATCCTTGTGCCTTTTATTCCCGCAGGTTGACCCCAGCTGAACGGAACTATGACGTCGGCAATCGGGAACTTCTTGCGGTGAAGGAGGCTCTTGAAGAGTGGAGACACCTGCTGGAGGGGGCATCGTTGCCCTTCACGGTTTTCACGGGCCATCGGAACCTGGAGTACATCCGGACCGCCAAGCGGCTGAACCCCAGGCAAGCCCGCTGGTCTCTGTTCTTCGGGCGCTTTGACTTCCAGATCACGTATCGCCCCGGGACCAAGAACCAAAAACCAGATGCATTGTCCCGGGTGCACGAAGAAGAAGCCAAAGCGGGGCTGTCGAACCCCACCGAGACCATCATCCCGAGTCCACTGTCGTGGCCACCCTTACCTGGGACGTGGAGAAGACCATCCGGGAGGCCCTGACAAGGAGCCCGGACCCGGGAACTGGCCCCAAGAACAGACTGTACGTCCCACCAGAGGCAAGAGCTGCCGTATTGGACTTCTGTCACGGGTCCAAGCTCTCCTGTCATCCAGGAGTGCGTAGGACCATGGCAGTAGTCCAGCAGCGCTTCTGGTGGGCGTCCCTGGAAACCGACGTCCGGGACTACGTCCAGGCCTGTACCATCTGCGCCAGGGGCAAGGCAGACCATCGGAGGACGACGGGACTCCTCCAACCCCTGCCAGTGCCTCATCGCCCCTGGTCTCACATCGGCCTGGACTTCATCACGGGCCTCCCGCCGTCCCAGGGCAACACCGTTATTCTCACGATAGTGGACCGGTTCTCCAAGGCGGCCCACTTCGTGGCCCTCCCGAAGCTCCCGACAGCCCAGGAGACGGCAGACCTCCTGGTCCACCACGTCATGCGGCTGCATGGGATACCATCGGACATTGTATCAGATCGTGGTCCCCAGTTCTCTTCGCAGGTGTGGAAGAGTTTCTGTAAGGAGCTGGGGGCCACCGTGAGTCTCTCGTCCGGGTACCACCCCCAGACCAACGGCCAGGCAGAGCGGGCTAACCAGGAGTTGGAACAGGCCCTTCGCTGCGTCACCTCCGCGCACCCGGCGGCCTGGAGTCACCATCTGGCCTGGATCGAGTATGCCCATAACAGCCAAGTCTCGTCTGCTACCGGCCTCTCCCCTTTTGAGGCATGTTTGGGGTTCCAGCCCCCATTGTTCCCGCTGGTGGAGGGAGAGGTCGGTGTGCCCTCGGTCCAGGCCCACCTCAGGAGGTGCCGCCGGGTGTGGCGGACCGCCCGCTCTGCCCTGTTAAAGGCCCGGACGAGGGCCAAGACCCATGCGGACCGCCGACGTTCCCCGGCCCCCACGTACCAGCCCGGGCAGGAGGTGTGGCTGTCAACAAAGGACATCCCCCTCTGTGTGGACTCACCCAAATTAAAGGACAGGTACATCGGACCATTCCCCATCCTCAAGATCATCAACCCGGCCGCAGTGAAGCTCCGACTCCCAGCTTCACTGCGGATCCACCCTGTCTTCCACGTGTCCCGTATTAAGCCACACCACACCTCGCCCCTCTGTGCACCTGGACCTACTCCGCCTCCTGCCCGGCTCATCGACGGGGAGCCTGCTTGGACGGTCCGCAGGCTCCTGGACGTCCGTCGTAAGGGCCGGGGGTTCCAATATCTGGTGGACTGGGAGGGGTATGGACCTGAAGAACGCTCCTGGGTGAAGAGGAGCTTCATCCTGGCCGATTTCTACAAACGACACCCGGACAAGCCTGGTCGGGCGCCAGGAGGCGCCCGTTGAGGGGGGGGTCCTGTTGTGTGGGCCGCTGAAGAGGAGGTACTGCTGGCCCACTACCACCAGAGGGCGCCCTGCTTGGAGTGCGGGCTCCAAGCACGAGAGGGCGCCAGACCCAGAGGAAGTGACAGCTGTCACTCATTACTCCAGCTGTCACTCATCTACACCACCATATAAGCCGGACTGCAACTCCACCTCCCCGCCGAGAAATCGACTACCAGTACTAAGGTAATTTCTCTGCTGAATTTAAACTGTGACTTACGTCTGATCTGTTTGCAGCCGTTGTCCTGTGGTGCCCTTTCAACTGGGTTGGCGGTCAGTGAGAGAAGCGACGTCTTCGCCTCTCACTCCATCCAGATAAGTGGTTCCAGGAGCTGCTAGTGTGTTCCTAGGTTGGAGGTGGAGGTGCTTCCTCCCAACTGTGTTTGGACTGTTAATTACTGAGTGTGCGGACTCACACTCACACATCATCTTTCTGTTTTCTGCCAGCAGTACCAGGGTCGACAGCCGAAGACAGAGGCCACCTGGGGACTCGGGACTTGGCGGCTCCGGTGTTCTTCAGGCCGTTGGTGGTGGAGGCCGTGTGGGACGCGGCTTCTCTCTCGTCGGGCGTCTTCTATCTTCGAGCCTGCCCACACGTCACCTGGTGTTTATTGACTGTGAACATTAAGACACGTTTCGTTGTGTAATATCACAACATTAAATTGTTACCTTTTGGCTTACTCATTGTCCGTTCATTTGCGCCCCCTGTTGTGGGTCCGTGCTACGACACCTTCCCAACAGATTGGTTGTTTTAAATCTTGGCCTATAAATACTCACTGCTGTAACGGTTTGCTGGACTTTGTTCCTTTTTCATTACATCTCGCTGCTGGTTTCACAAATGAGCTACACAACCTGATTCTGGATTATTAATCATTTGAGGATTTGACCGTTTCTGATCAAGTTTCACCACTGAGCTTCATAACCTGATTCTGGATTATTCTTCATCTGAGGATTTGAGTGTTTCTGATCCAGTGGACCTGCCTTTGACTCAGCGTGAGTACTTTCTTTAAGGTTGAAGATGTCATTGTGTGTGTGTGTGTGTGTGTGAATATATGAATTATGCTAGGTAATAAAATGTATATAACTCTTAACCCTCTGGAGTAGAACTACACACCCTGGCGTCAAAAGTAACATGATCTAATTAAAAGGACACAATCTGCTTCACTCTGAGTGTGTTTGAATGCGTGTTATAAACGTGTCCATATCACTTTATAGGAGAAGAGAAATCTTTAAATAATTGAACCCTTCAGAGATAACAACAGAGTTTTGGACAGTGAGCTGTCCAGCTTTGATTTGAACAGTCAGTTTGCAAAAAGACTGGGAAAAAGTTCTGACCAGCTTGTTGAAAGTTGCCTAAAAAGTGGAGGGATTTTTTGAACAGGTGTGTGTGTGTGTGTGTGTGTGTGCGCGCGCACGTCGCGCGTGTGTGGAGCTGCTGCAGGTGTTTCCCACGGGTGGGGGAGGGGCGGGCCAAGGGCGTAGGTTTGGTCTCACCTTTGGTAGGGACAATACCACCCCCCCCGGCCCCCCTGCCCACCACCACCCCCTAACCCACTCATACCATTAGACGCACAAGTACAGCATAATACATAACATATGACGACATAATGCTGAATAATTTAACACTTTATTTACATTATTAAGTGTGTAGGCAAACAAACAAATAGCTTAAATAACAAAATTGCACCCAAAATCACGAATCTATTCTATAGGCCTACACCTGAGAGAACAAGACAACAAAAAATATACTTGTGGAGCTAACAAAAAAAAAAAAGTTTTTGCAACCAAGATGTATAATCTATTCTCTTCATCAATAATGCAGTTGTAGGTATCTGGCAACCTAATTTGCCAAAAAAAAAGGGCTTTACAATGATATATGGTGTATTACGGTAAACTAAAGCCTGTGATGTCATAACGCAGAAGAAAAACACAGAAGTTTCACACTAGTGCGCCGCTGATTCTCATTACCGTAAGTTGTCATGTAAGCCCTCAGTCTGAAAAATGTCAACACTGACAGCAAGCCAAAAACCCGTGCTTTCCAACAGTATTGCTATATGTTGCATATATTACGGTAAAGTGCATTCGGTGACTTTTGAAACGAGGGAAAAGTATGAAAAAGAGCGCAAAAGTGACAGAAAAGTACAGAGACAGACAGCAAACATAAATGTAGTAATTTTTGAGGAAAAGGCAGGGTGTTAGTGTCATTTGTGAAGGTGCGTTTGTGTGGGTGTGCAGTTTATGTGTGGCGCACAGCATTGTTCGCAAGCCCCGCCCTTCTTGTTTTTCTGCACCGGAGCAGTGTTGCCAGATAAGAAATATGAAACTATCGTACCAAAACCTCAAAATTATCGTATTTTGGGAGAAATTATCGTACACAAACAAAACGCATACAACGTAGCTATTTTACCGTTTTTTTTTTTTTAAATTTACAAAGAATTTTATGTCACATTTTTAAACAGTAATTATAGTAATGGGGAAACTGTGGCACAGAAAGAACACAAATGCACAAGGAAATGCACTACCAGACTAGAAAGATTTTTTTTTTTTCTGTGAAGGGACACAAACGTGTTAATTACCAGACTAGAAAGAGTCGAATTCAACCTCGAGGTCGCTGTCGTCATCCCATGCCAGGCCACTTGTGCAGATTTTGTTGAACACAGAAAAAATGTTGACACCTCCATAAGGAACTTGAACTTTTTTTTTTATTTTTCTTGTATATCTCTTTGCTCTTGTGTTTTGTTCGTTTGTTATTGCATTTGTTGAAATAAAGTTTCGGGGAAAAAAAAAAAGATGTTGGCTGGGGAATCTTCCTGTCACGGCAGAGATTGGATGGGAACTTATTACTTTGTATAGAGAGGGGGCGGGCTTTCAAATGACTGTCCCGGTCGCCCAAAGCCAGCAGCAGCCCTGTGTGTGGTGTGTCTTTGATGCCGCCTGAGTGCAACGCCTGCAAAATGATTCTTGGGTGTCAAAGTATCATACATATTGGATTTTTTCCCATCATTGATCGTACATCGTACAGAGGGCAAAACTATCGTACAAATACGATAATTATCGTACATCTGGCAACACTGCACCGGAGCCACCCATCCTCTGCGCTCCGGGACCTCCCACTTTACAAATTAAGCACTGCCTGCCACGAGATGCGCTTTGTTTACATCTATGTGAGAACGTGAGCCAATGAAATTGCAACATGGTAACCCTGTCACTCTGGCACATCGAAAACACAAAACGTGACGACTAAAATTATAGTATCGAGTTCGCAAAAAATAGTGAATGATTTTGTTATATATATATATATAAAAAAAAATGCTAAATATTGGTAGGGACTATTTTGCCATCCCAAAATATTGGTTGTGACTTGTCCCTATGGTCCATATGCAAACCTACGCCCCTGGGCGGGGCTGAAGGGAGCAGCGTCTCAATGTGCAGCAATAATCATTAATCACATTAAGATGACCTTTAATAAGCTTTATTTTCTAAAAGTATTTGTTTTAGTTCGTGAGTTGATGTAGTTGGTTTTATGTTCAAGCAGAAAACGTGACTCAGGAGGAGAAAAAAACAGGATGAATTCCACCATCACACTAAAATGTACTCCAGTCAGAATAAAGATACAAGCTGCTAATTTTTATTTTTCAAAGTTATTAGACTGCAGCTATATGTTTTATTTGTTTCAAAGTAAGTTACCTCTTATTTTGTTCTTATTTTCAAAAAACATGTGGCGTCAAATCAGCCTGCTTTGTTCTGTTCAGTTTATAAGTTTTTCCTGCACATGTTCAGGTATTTTTTCCTTCTTTATAAGAGTTTGGTGTTTACATTCGTTCTACAGAGTTTTTAAAAATAATAAAATGTTAGCAGTTTTCTTTGTAGCAGTTCTGTAATTTCAGAAATACAACAGAAAACAACCACAAATAAAAAAGTTGGGACTGTATGTAAAATGAAGATAAAATAAAAATGTGGCACTATTCCCAGTTTCTCCACTCACACCCACAGAAGTCAAAAGTTCTTCCAGAGTTGTGTCTTGGTGGCTTCTCTCACTTGTCTCCTTCCTGCATGGACATTTAGTTTTTGAGAAGTGCCTACTTCACACAGATTTACCCTAAAGTACCACACTGTTTGTATTTCTGAATGATTGATGTGAATGAAGTCTAAGAAATATTCAGTGACTTGGAAATGTTCATGTTTTCATCCCATGACATTTATCAAGAAAAGTGGCTGTAAAAATTATTCATTAATTCTTACATTTAGAATGAACTGCCCCGTTCCAACCTTTTTTTTTTTTTTTTTTTTTTTTTTGAAAATGCTGGACTTACACACACACACACACACACACACACACACACACACACACACACACACACACACACACACACACACACACACACACACACACCCCTCCAGTCCAAAAACACTTGTGTAATTGTTTGTGAATATATGGTTTTGTCTACTTAAATCCAGATGTATAAGTCATTGACTGTCATTCTGTAGATGCTCAGTAATCCACATTGTTGTGAAAGTCGTTTGTGTTGCTGGTTATGTGTCATGTTTTGTGTCATCCTGTAGTTTGCTGTTAGATTGTTTGCCAGCAGAGTCAGATAGATGGAGATAATGTCATTGTGTTTGAGCAAACGGTGATTGAAGGGTGTTTTCAAAGTCATGGAGGATAAATTTGTGCAGTTTACAGTTGATATCTTTGGCGTAATACTGTGTGGTGGAAAAACTGCTTTGGCTTTTTCAGTCGACTACATTTCTATCAGTTTGATCCTATCAAATGTCCCTCAGAGGTTGTTGCTGTTACGAGCGTTGTGTATAGTTATAAGAATCGCACAGTCTTGATAGAATAAGAATTAATTTTGAATGTGTTGATTCAGTGCATTTAAAGCTGTATTCTCAAGGTCAGTGCGAGGTCACTTTGGCAAAGTGACCAGTCGGAAGGAGAGAATTCATATTTCCGTTAACGGCCTCTTGGTGAAAACATGCTCGGGCTGTACGCTGTTTTATTGAGATCAGATGGGTGTTTTTATTGTCTCTAACTTGTCTCTAACGGTCAGCTGACAGCTATCATTGCCTGGAACGATGAGATTTATACACCAAGCTGACCTAAAATGAACCATTGTACATTAAATTGACTTTATTGATGAGTCTGACCTGTTTGAAAAGTGACCAAATGACATGTATTTGTATTGACTTTATTTTGAGTCATGTAATGTAAATCATGTATTCATTGTGTTTACATAGATGCCTCATGGCAAGTCCCACCGTCGCTCCGAGGCAGCCAGGAGGAGGATGGCGGAGTGTCGGACTGAGGTTCTCGGACCTCAGTCGGCCTCCAGTGATACTACTGCATGTAAGCTAATACACTTTGTATGTTACAGTGTAGTAGAGTGGACTTTGTGATTTGTGAAGGTTTATAAAGTTTAAAGTTGGTGTGTTTGTGTGTTCATCAACAGATCGTGGCACCGGCTGGCGCCACAAAGTGCACCGATGGCCAACTTCTGCGCACACTGTGCGCCAGCACAAGTTGGTCATTCCTGCTGAGGTCCCAGACAAGAAGGTATGAGGAATTCATACAGAATACACTGATGTTGGCAGGTTTTAATTGTCTGTTTTCATCCTAAAAGAAGTCTTTTCTCCCAGTTCGTTCTTGTTGTTGGGGCATCCCATCTGCGCTTCCTTGCAGATGAGATTGTGCCGATGCCAGAAGATCGCTACAGCTTTGGCTTCATGTCGACTCCAGGGGCGTGCGCGGACCACCTTAGGACTGAAGTTGTTCACGCTGTTCTTCCTCGGACCCCTGATGCTGTTTGTCTCATTGCCCCTGGAAACAACCTGACGGCCAGCACCACGCCCGAGCACGGGGGCGCAGCTTTTCACCGCTACCTGGTGACTGTCTGCAACGTCTGGCCAACTGCACAGGTAGGATGTGCATGTATTCTTTTTACTGATACTGATGTGTACGGATGAATAGAATTTTGTAATTAATTAACCATTATTATTATTATTTTGTGTAGGTTTTTGTTGTGGACCTTGTCCCACGCTTGACGGTCCCGGGGGATGTTCAAGAGTTTTTCCGTCAGGAATTTCACCGCGTGTCAGCTCGCCTTGGTATGTTTGAAATTAATGATGATGCTGTTCTAAACACTTGTATGGTGGCTTATGAGAATTATATTTTAAATATAATTGATATATTATTAGACCCATTATGGTTTTCTAATAAGAAAGTTGATGTATTTTTGAAAGGTTTTCAATCATACATGTTTTTTCTATTAAGGTGTTAAGTACTATCACCACGCTGGCCGCTTCCTCCTGAACAACCGGAAGCTGTGGTGCCGTGATGGTGTAAGTAGAATATATTATTTAAATATCACCAATATGTTCCCAAGACAAAATGATGTGATGAGACAGTCAAACGTAGTGTTTGGCAATAAAAGTCACTGGTTTCAAAATAATGTCTGATCTTTTTTCTGTCACTGTAGGTGCACCTCAGTGATGACATGGGGATGCCCCTCCTCGTGGACTCACTGTTGGCTGCCACCACCCACCACCTGGAGACACTGGCACCTACGCCACAGGTGCCGCGCCCGGTGTCTCCCACGCCTAAACCCAGGCCTCCGCCACGGGTTGTACCACGTGTGGTTGTGGTTGGGGAGGTCCCTGTTCCACGCCCCCCCCCCCCGAGAGGACAACTGTAGAGCCAGGCAGGAAGGTAAGGGGTTGAACAATGTACAGATGCTTTCATGAAAGAAGAAGATAGTTAATTGATCCTTATTTTTTTGGCTGTCTGTCATTACAGAGGAACCACTCCAGTGACCATGAGCGTGGCTCTGGTTCACCCCAGAAGAGGGTGGTTCATCATGCGGTAACTCATCTTCTTATTTAACAGTTATATTTCCATGACAGTGATGGTTTGTGTGCTTCGTCAGAGAAAACTGCAGCCTTTAGAAATGCTCCTCCTGTCTGTCGTACAGGTGGATGGCCCTCCAGTGGCCGTGAGGGAGTGTTTCATTCCACTGAATCCTGTCCAGTTTTCACCGGCTGTGTTGGCTGCCATGGACAAGGTTGTTCCATTGGCTCTTGGCGGCGTTCCCACAGGCAACGAGGTAATTAACCTGAAAGTTACTTCTGATTTATTACATATTATTAAATTAGCTTTCCTTTCTTTACACTTGAAATAATACAATAATGTTTCTCTATAAGCGGTTGTTGTCAAAGTGTTTGACAGTTTTCTTTTGTTTTTTTCTCACATTAGACCTGGCCTGTGGAATGCCAAAGGAAACCTGTTTCCTCGGCGTGTGGACAGGCCAAGAAGCAGGTATGTAGTGTTTTAATCCAGATCTATGTGTGTTGCAGGTTGAGCAATAAAAATTTATGACGTGTTAAGTTATTGTGAAAGAAAGCTGAAGTCATTGGTTTTAGTTTGTTTAGGAGAGTATTTATGATTGAATTTTCTGTATGTGCAGGTGGTGGAGACACGTAAAACTCCGGTGTCTGCCAGTGTCATGAAGGAGGTGGCGAGGAAGAAGGTGGGTGCAGTTTTGTTTGTGATGTACTGAAAGAGTATGAAGTCAGTGTGAAGCACGACTATATCCCAGCTGTAAATGTAGAGATTTGACAGAACTTAAGAAAAGTCTTTACACAGAAACTTTAAAAACAATCATGTTTTTCCAGTGTACTTAAGGGTTTTTTTTCTTTCTTTCTCTAGGTCGTGACCTCAAAATCCGCGTTGACTGTCCGTCCTGAAGCCCGCGTCCTGGAGCAGGAGGCAAGTAGAATTTATTTGAACGTTCTTTGTTAGGGTCTCTGGTGTTGTAGCATGACAGTCATATGATCATGTCTCTGTCTACCATTGTTAATGTTTTTGTTTTTCTTTCTTTCTGTTGTAGGAGGCGACACCAGACCCTGTGTCGACCTGTGCTGCGTCTGCGCTCACTCTTTCCCCCGGTGTGGCGACCCTTCCCGTGGCTGACCCTTCTTGTCTTGTGCCTGTCCAGCCTCAAGGTCAATGTATTAACCCCTTGCCTTGCAGGTGTTTTGACAATGCTACACATCCAGTAGTGTTAGGGAACAGCCTTCATACAGCAGCATCTCGTTTTGATGTTGACGCGTACGTAGCGTGCAGTGTTGTTGCGGCAGTGAGACATAGTGTGTCTCCAGTTTGTACGAGGTCTATTAGATAATAAACCGACCCTTTTATTATTTTTTTTAACTATATGGATTTGAATGACGTGCGATTACACCAATCATGCTTGAACCCTCTTGCGCATGCGTGAGTTTTTTCACGCGTGTCGGTGACGTCATTTCCCTGTGGGCAGGCCTTGAGTGAGATGTGGTCCCGCCCTCTCAGCTGAATTCCTTTGTTTCACACGCTGCTCGAGACGGCGCGCGTTGCTTTATCAACATTTTTTCTGGACATGTGAGGAATATCCGAGTGGACACTATTCGAGAAATTAAGCTGGTTTTCGGTGAAAAGTTTAACGGCTGATGAGAGATTATGGGGTGTTTCTGTCGCTGTAAGGACTTCCCACAGAGCAGGACGTCGTGCAGCGCTTCCAGGCGCCATCGTCGGCCTGTTTCGACCTGAAAACATCCTAATTTAAGGCTTAATTCACCCAGGACATTGTGAGAGAACAGAGAAGATTCAGAAGAGGCCGGCATGAGGACTTTATGCGGACATTCCACTGTTTAAGGACATTTTTTAATGAAAGACGTGCGCGCAAATTCGCCGAGTCGTTTCCGTGACAAGAAGTGTTACATTTCACACATCAAAAGCAAATTGAGAGCAGAAGAAATTACAGTATATGTGTAAATTTAATCCCAACAATATGGGGAATGTCAAAATACCATCATGTGAAAAACGAAAAATGTTTATTTTGTGGGATAGTCCCATTGGACAACAGAAATATGAGAGACAGAGAGAGAGAGAGAGAGAGAGAGAGAGAGATCCTCTGTCTAAATGCATTGTAGTGCAGTGACATGATATACGTACAATGACAATATAATACTACATTCTTCTTCCATGTGATAAAATTCATTCATCCACCATGTTTTGTAAAGATATGTTACTTTATTAGAGATTTAACTGACATCAAGCCAATGACTGTACAAACACCAGCAAAAACATAACCCCAGGAACTGTTCTTCTGATGGTCCAACTCTGGAAATAAAAACCAAATGATCCGCACAGCCACAGTGCTCTAACACACACAAAAAAGGCTCCATTTAACAAAAAATCAAATGTGACGTTTCGGGCATTACTACTTATAATAATAATAATTTCAACAACTGAAATGTTTAGAATTTAAATGTTAGAAAAATGTAACAAAGAATTTAATAGTTACATTTATAAGCAACTAGCTGGGGTACCCAGCGCTGCCCGGGTTAACCTGTTTTAGACATAAGCCAAATGCCAATCATTTTAATCAAAACAATTGCCCAACATTTGTTCTTGTAATGCTGATGTCTTATAAATATAATAGTTAATGGGCTAAAGTTTGTCCAGCAGACCTATAAGAGGTGGATTCCAAAAACTAAGTGGAAATACTTGGTTAAAAGACAAAAAACAAAGTCCGTCATGCAGACTTTGTTTTGCAATCAAATTTACAACAAAATTACACAAAAAAGGTAGGTAACAGTAAATGTAAATATCAATGAATCAAAATTGAGGTAACGGTGTATTTCCAACCCTGTCTCATGGCAAGTTGTGATTCAGGAGCACGAATTGTACATTAATCTATTAGTTCATGATATTGTGACGAAAAGTGCCTCTTTTCATCATGGCAGCACAAATTCATTCTCATTCATTCCATGATGGCTGCACAAAATTAAAAGTGAAGCGGGGAGTCGGGGTGGTTATGGTTAGGGTGGGGGGAAGGAGTAGGATTAGGTTATGGTTAAAGTTAGGGTTGGGGGTTGGAGTAGGGTTAGTAATATTGAGTTTAAAAAAGCCCCATCATGAAAATTTGACTCATTACGTGCCGGGAGCACAAAAAAAAAAAAAGTGAGACTGGGCTGTGTATTTCACTGTTTTTAGATTGCAATTTTACAAACATAAAATGAATGTATTCAGACAGGAAGGCAAAGTGGGTTGTACAGGACAGTCAGGTGCTTAACAGCTGAGAACATAAAGTAGCTGAAGAAAAGGATTAAATAAACAGAGATGGCCAACACATATACAGGGCTGGAAATTTGAATCTGCCTGGTCATACCCACAGCCGGCTATTTTCGGGGTAATTTTCAGTTCAACTTTTAAAAAAATGGTACCAGTTTGTTCCCCATGTCAGGAGGATTCAGAATATACGAGATCTATTAGAAAAGTAAGTAATCAACCTTTTTATTTTTTATTTTTATTTGTCTGTTAGTAGGATTACGTCAAAACTACTGTACGGATTTTGAAGAAATTTTCACCACAGATGGATATTAGGGCATAGAAGCCTCCATTACATTTTGGAGGTGATCCAGATCCGGATTCTGGATCAAGATTTCATTTAATATGAGGTCTATTAGAAAAGAAACCGACCTTTTTATTTTTTTCAAAAACTATATGGATTTGAATCACGTGCGATTATATCAGACAAGCTTGAACCCTCGTGCGCATGCGTGAGTTTTTTCACACCTGTCGGTTGCGGCATTCGCCTGTGGGCAGGCTTTGAGTGAGCACTGGTCCACCCCTCCTGTCGGAATTCCTTTGTCTGACAACTTGCTGAGAGACTGGCGCTTTGCTTGATCAAAATTTTTTCAGAAACTGTGAGGCAGATGCAAGTGGACACCATTCGAGAAATTCAGACGGTTTTCTGGAAAATTTTAACGGCTGATGACAGATTAAGGAGTGTTTCTATCGCTTTAAGGACTGCCCACGGCGCCGGACGGCGCGCCGCGCCCTGAGCCGCCGTCGTCAGCCTGTTTCGAGCTGAAAACTTCCAAATTTAAGCCTCTGTTGACCCAGGACATCGTGAGAGAACAGAGAAGTTTCAGAAGAGGTCGGGATCAGCAGTTTATCCGGACATTCCACTGTTAAAGGAGATTTTGTAATGAAAGACGTGCGGACGGATTCGCGCGTCGGCACAAAGTAGCTCATGGCGCGGCGCCACAGCAAAACACCTCTGTTGGAAGCCTTACAGGACAAGTTGGAACATGCCCAGCTGTTAAACAATTTCTCTGATACTCACTCGACTGAAAGCCATCTAAAGCCGCCTGAATCTTACGAATGGTTATCAACACGGAGGTGTTTTGCTGTGGCGCCGCGCCATGAGCCAAGAAAGAGAGACTATAAAGTGAGTATTGGCAAAACAGGTTAACATTATCATGTTGAGGTGGCAGGGGGGTTGTTATCGGCAGTTGCTTAAAGTAACTTATAAAGTAACTAGTAATCTAACTTATTTACTTTTAAAATTGTGAATCAGTAAAGTAACTAAATTACTTTTTCAAGGAGTAATCAGTAATTGGTAATTATCTGCAAGATAAATACAAATGAATGACATAATAAAGACAAAGGTACACATCTTAAAGCAAAGTAGGTTGAATGACATTAAAGACAATAAAGTGCATCACATCACAAAGCAAAGTAGGTTGCTTATCTGTAAGCTCAGTGCTCACAGGTCGTTCTGAGGACAAACGTGTGCACAGTTTGAAGTTACAACAGCAGTGAACAGAACAACAGACTTCAACCTTCTGCCTCATTATCAAATATCTGCTACTGAAAAGATTATTTAAAAAGAAAACTAAAACTCGGCCAGTAATTCATCGTACCGTCCTCAAACCGGTAAATATTAAACATTTTGACTATTTGATTCCACCATATGGCTGATATATTTTATTAGTGTGTTCATATTTTCACTGTAATACTCGATGAGATGATTCAGCTCACACAGGTTGTGTTCAATAATCAAGTGAATTGAACAAGAAGAGTTTGACGGATTTTGCAGTCATCTATTAAATTCTCACAAAAGAGGAAAAAATAATAAGCATAAACTATAAGAAAATAAATAATAATAATATAAGCATAAACTAAAGAAAATGAATGATAATAAGAGCATGAACTATATAAAATCCTTGACACATCTCCTTACTTTCCTGCTGTTTCCTAAAGTACATACCCTGCTTTTCTGGCATATGCAGGGATTGCCTCTCTTTACTTGTCTCCTGTTTCCTAAAGTACATACCCTGCTTTTTTGGCATATGCAGGGATTGCATCTCCTTACTTGTCTGCTGTTTTCTAAAGTACATGTTGGCATCCTTATCAATCACAAGGTTCTGGAAGCTGACATCCATTTCTTCTAGCTGTTGGTTTAACTGAGCCTCCTTGAACTCTTTCCTGTAGCGGGTCTCATGCTTTTTTGGCATATGCAGGGATTGCATCTCCTTACTTTCCTGCTCTTTCCTAAAGCAAATACCCCTCTTTTTCACCAAAAACTGATATTGCTGTTCCTTGCGTTCCTGGTCTTTCTTGAAGCGGGTCTTCTGCTTTTTCAACACAGGCGGGTATTGCCTCTGCTTACTTGCCTGCTGTTTCCTAAAGCACATACCCTGCTTTTCTGGCATATGCAGGGATTGCATCTCCTTACTTTCCTGCTGTTTCCTAAAGTACATACCCTGGTTTTTTGGCATATGCTGGGATTGCATCTCCTTACTTTCCTGCTCTTTCCTAAATCAAATACAGCTCTTTTTCACCAAAAACTGATATTGCTGTTCCTTGCATTCCTGGTCTTTCTTGAAGCAGGTCTTCTGCTTTTTCAGCACATATGGGTATTGCCTCTCCTTACTTGTCTGCTGTTTCCTAAAGTACATACCCTGCTTTTTTAGCATATGCAGGGATTGCATCTCCTTACTTTCCTGCTCTTTCCTAAACCAAATACCCTTCTTTTTCACCAAAAACTGATATTGCTGTTCCTTGCTTTCCTGGTCTTTCTTGAAGCACGTCTTCTGCTTTTTCAGCACATATGGGTATTGCCTCTCCTTACTTGCCTGCTGTTTCCTAAAGTACATACCCTGCTTTTTTGTCATATGCAGGGATTGCATCTCCTTACTTTCCTGCTCTTTCCTAAAGCAAATACCCCTCTTTTTCAGCAAAAACTGATATTGCTTCTCCTTGCGTTCCTGGTCTTTCTTGAAGCGGGTCTTCTGCTTTTTCAACACAGGCGGGTATTGCCTCTCCTTACTTGCCTGATTTTTCCTAAAGTACATACCCTCGTCTTTTGGCATATGCAGGGATTGCAATTCTTTACTTTCCTGCTCATTCCTAAAGCAAATACCCCTCTGTATCAGCAAAAACTGATACTGATGTTCCTTGCGTTCCTGGTAATTCTTGAAGCGGGTCTTCTGCTTTTTCAGCAGAGGTGGGTTTTGCCTCTCCTTACTTGCCTGCTGTTTCATAAAGTACATACCCTCGTCTTTTGGCATATGCAGGGATTGCAATTCTTTACTTTCCTGCTCATTCCTAAAGCAAATACCCCTCTTTATCAGCAAAAACTGATATTGCTGTTCCTTGCGTTCCTGGTAATTCTTGAAGCGGGTCTTCTGCTTTTTCAGCAGAGGCGGGTATTGCCTCTCCTTACTTGCCTGCTGTTTCCTAAAGTACATACCCTGCTTTTTTGGCATATGCAGGGATTGCCTCTCCTTACTTGCCTGCTGTTTCCTAAAGTACATACCCTGCTTTTTTGGCATATGCAGGGATTGCAATTCTTTACTTTCCTGCTCATTCCTAAAGCAAATACCCCTCTTTTTCACCAAAAACTGATATTGCTGTTCCTTGCGTGCCTGGTCTTTCTTGAAGCGGGTCTTCTGCTTTATCAGCACAGGCGGGTATTGCCTCTTCTTACTTGCCTGCTGTTTCCTAAAGTACATACCCTGCTTTTTTGGCATATGCAGGGATTGCCTCTCCTTACTTGCCTGCTGTTTTCTAAAGTACATGTTGGCATCCTTATCAATCACAAGGTTCTGGAAGCTGACATCCATTTCTTCTAGCTGTTGGTTTAACTTAGCCTCCTTGAACTCTTTCCTGTAGCGGGTCTCATGCTTTTTTGGTATATGCAGGGATTGCATCTCCTTATGTTCCTGCTCTTTCCTAAAGCAAATACCCCTCTTTTTCAGCAAAAACTGAAATTGTGGTTCCTTGCGTTCCTGGTCTTTCTTGAAGCAGGTCTTCTGCTTTTTCAGCACAGGCCAGTATTGCCTCTCCTTACTTGCCTGCTGTTTCATAAAGTACATACCCTCGTCTTTTGGCATATGCAGGAATTGCAATTCTTTACTTTCCTGCTCATTCCTAAAGCAAATACCCCTCTTTATCAGCAGAAACTGATATTGCTGTTCCTTGCGTTCCTGGTAATTCTTGAAGCGGGTCTTCTGCTTTTTCAGCAGAGGCGGGTATTGCCTCTCCTTACTTTCTTGCTGTTTCCTAAAGTACATACCCTGGTTTTTTGGCATATGCTGGGATTGCATCTCCTTACTTTCCTGCTCTTTCCTAAATCAAATACAGCTCTTTTTCACCAAAAACTGATATTGCTGTTCCTTGCGTTCCTGGTCTTTCTTGAAGCAGGTCTTCTGCTTTTTCAGCACATATGGGTATTGTCTCTCCTTACTTGCCTGCTGTTTCCTAAAGTACATACCCTGCTTTTTTGTCATATGCAGGGATTGCATCTCCTTACGTTCCTGCTCTTTCCTAAAGCAAATACCCCTCTTTTTCAGCAAAAACTGAAATTGCGGTTCCTTGCGTTCCTGGTCTTTCTTGAAGCAGGTCTTCTGCTTTTTTCAGCACAGGCCAGTATTGCCTCTCCTTACTTGCCTGCTGTTTCCTAAAGTACATACCCTGCTTTTTTGTCATATGCAGGGATTGCATCTCCTTACTTTCCTGCTCTTTCCTAAAGCAAATACCCCTCTTTTTCAGCAACAACTGATACTGCTGTTCCTTGCGTTCCTGGTAATTCTTGAAGCGGGTCTTCTGCTTTTTCAGCAGAGGTGGGTTTTGCCTCTCCTTACTTGCCTGCTGTTTCCTAAAGTACATACCCTCGTCTTTTGGCATATGCAGGGATTGCAATTCTTTACTTTCCTGCTCATTCCTAAACCAAATACCCCTCTTTATCAGCAAAAACTGATATTGCTGTTCCTTGCCCTCCTGGTAATTCTTGAAGCGGGTCTTCTGCTTTATCAGCAGAGGCGGGTATTGCCTCTCCTTACTTGCCTGCTGTTTCCTAAAGTACATACCCTGCTTTTCTGGCATATGCAGGGATTGCATCTCCTTACTTTCCTGCTGTTTCCTAAAGTACATACCCTGCTTTTTTGGCATATGCAGGGATTGCATCTCCTTACTTGTCTGCTGTTTTCTAAAGTACATGTTGGCATCCTTATCAATCACAAGGTTCTGGAAGCTGACATCCATTTCTTCTAGCTGTTGGTTTAACTGAGCCTCCTTGAACTCTTTCCTGTAGCGGGTCTCATGCTTTTTTGGCATATGCAGGGATTGCATCTCCTTACTTTCCTGCCCTTTCCTAAAGCAAATACCTCTCTTTTTCACCAAAAACTGATATTGCTGTTCCTTGCGTTCCTGGTCTTTCTTGAAGCGGGTCTTCTGCTTTGTCAACACAGGTGGGTATTGCCTCTCCTTACTTGCCTGCTGTTTCCTAAAGTACATACCCTGCTTTTCTGGCATATGCAGGGATTGCATCTCCTTACTTTCCTACTGTTTCCTAAAGTATATACCCTCCTTTTTTGGCATATGCAGGGATTGCAATTCTTTACTTTCCTGCTCATTCCTAAAGCAAATACCCCTCTTTTTCAGCAAAAACTCATATTGCTGTTCCTTGCGTTCCTGGTAATTCTTGAAGCGGGTCTTCTGCTTTTTCAGCACATGCGGGTATTGCCTCTCCTTACTTGCCTGCTGTTTTGTAAAGTACATACCCTGCTTTTTTGGCATATGCAGGGATTGCCTCTCCTTACTTGCCTGCTGTTTCCTAAAGTACATACCCTGCTTTTTGGCATATGCAGGGATTGCATCTCCTTACTTTCCAGCTCTTTCCTAAAGCAAATACCCCTCTTTTTCACCAAAAACTGATATTGCTGTTCCTTGCATTCCTGGTCTTTCTTGAAGCGGGTCTTCTGCTTTATCAGCACAGGCGGGTATTGCCTCTTCTTACTTGCCTGCTGTTTCCTAAAGTATATACCCTGCTTTTTTGGCATATGCAGGGATTGCCTCTCCTTACTTGACTGCTGTTTTCTAAAGTACATGTTGGCATCCTTATCAATCACAAGGTTCTGGAAGCTGACATCCATTTCTTCTAGCTGTTGGTTTAACTTAGCCTCCTTGAACTCTTTCCTGTAGCGGGTCTCATGCTTTTTTGGTATATGCAGGGATTGCATCTCCTTACGTTCCTGCTCATTCCTAAAGCAAATACCCCTCTTTTTCAGCAAAAACTGAAATTGCGGTTCCTTGCGTTCCTGGTCTTTCTTGAAGCAGGTCTTCTGCTTTTTCAGCACAGGCCAGTATTGCCTCTCCTTACTTGCCTGCTGTTTCCTAAAGTACATACCCTCGTCTTTTGGCATATGCAGGGATTGCAAGTCTTTACTTTCCTGCTCATTCCTAAAGCAAATACCCCTCTTTATCAGCAGAAACTGATATTGCTGTTCCTTGCGTTCCTGGTAATTCTTGAAGCGGGTCTTCTGCTTTTTCAGCAGAGGCGGGTATTGCCTCTCCTTACTTGCCTGCTGTTTCCTAAAGCACATACCCTGCTTTTCTGGCATATGCAGGGATTGCATCTCCTTACTTTCCTGCTGTTTCCTAAAGTACATACCCTGTTTTTTTGGCATATGCTGGGATTGCATCTCCTTACTTTCCTGCTCTTTCCTAAAGCAAATACCCCTCTTTTTCACCAAAAACTGATATTGCTGTTCCTTGTGTTCCTGGTCTTTCTTGAAGCGGGTCTTCTGCTTTATCAGCACAGGCGGGTATTGCCTCTTCTTACTTGCCTGCTGTTTCCTAAAGTACATACCCTGCTTTTTTGGCATATGCAGGGATTGCCTCTCCTTACTTGCCTGCTGTTTTCTAAAGTACATGTTGGCATCCTTATCAATCACAAGGTTCTGGAAGCTGACATCCATTTCTTCTAGCTGTTGGTTTAACTGAGCCTCCTTGAACTCTTTCCTGTAGCGGGTCTCATGCTTTTTTGGTATATGCAGGGATTGCATCTCCTTACTTTCCTGCTCTTTCCTAAAGCAAATACCTCTCTTTTTCACCAAAAACTGAAATTGCTGTTCCTTGCGTTCCTGGTCTTTCTTGAAGCAGGTCTTCTGCTTTTTCAGCACAGGCCGGTATTACCTCTCCTTACTTGCCTGCTGTTTCCTAAAGTACATACCCTGCTTTTTTGGCATGTGCAGGGATTGCATCTCCTTACTTTCCTGCTCTTTCCTAAATCAAATACCCCTCTTTTTCACCAAAAACTGATATTGCTGTTCCTTGCGTTCCTGGTCTTTCATGAAGCGGGTCTTCTTCTTTTTCAACACAGGCGGGTATTGCCTCTCCTTACTTGCCTGCTGTTTCCTAAAGTACATACCCTCGTCTTTTGGCATATGCAGGGATTGCAAGTCTTTACTTTCCTGCTCATTCCTAAAGCAAATACCCATCTTTATCAGCAGAAACTGATATTGCTGTTCCTTGCGTTCCTGGTAATTCTTGAAGCGGGTCTTCTGCTTTTTCAGCAGAGGCGGGTATTGCCTCTCCTTGCTTGCGTGCTGTTTCCTAAAGCACATACCCTGCTTTTCTGGCATATGCAGGGATTGCATCTCCTTACTTTCCTGCTGTTTCCTAAAGTACATACCCTGGTTTTTTGGCATATGCTGGGATTGCATCTCCTTACTTTCCTGCTCTTTCCTAAATCAAATACAGCACTTTTTCACCAAAAACTGATATTGCTGTTCCTTGCGTTCCTGGTCTTTCTTGAAGCAGGTCTTCTGCTTTTTCAGCACATATGGGTATTGCCTCTCCTTACTTGTCTGCTGTTTCCTAAAGTACATAGACTGCTTTTTTAGCATATGCAGGAATTGCATCTCCTTACTTTCCTGCTCTTTCCTAAAGCAAATACCCCTTTTTTTCAGCAAAAACTGATATTGCTGTTCCTTGCGTTCCTGGTAATTCTTGAAGCGGGTCTTCTGCTTTATCAGCAGAGGCGGGTATTGCCTCTCCTTACTTGCCTGCTGTTTCCTAAAGTACATACCCTGCTTTTCTGGCATATGCAGGGATTGCATCTCCTTACGTTCCTGCTGTTTCCTAAAGTACATACCCTGCTTTTTTGGCATATGCAGGGATTGCATCTCCTTACTTGTCTGCTGTTTTCTAAAGTACATGTTGGCATTCTTATCAATCACAAGGTTCTGGAAGCTGACATCCATTTCTTCTAGCTGTTGGTTTAACTGAGCCTCCTTGAACTCTTTCCTGTAGCGGGTTTCATGCTTTTTTGGCATGTGCAGGGATTGCATCTCCTTACTTTCCTGCCATTTCCTAAAGTATATACCCTCCTTTTTTGGCATATGCAGGGATTGCAATTCTTTACTTTCCTGCTCATTCCTAAAGCAAATACCCCTCTTTTTCAGCAAAAACTCATATTGCTGTTCCTTGCGTTCCTGGTAATTCTTGAAGCGGGTCTTCTGCTTTTTCAGCACAGGCGGGTATTGCCTCTCCTTACTTGCCTGCCGTTTCGTAAAGTACATACCCTGCTTTTTTGGCATATGCAGGGATTGCATCTCCTTACTTTCCTGCTCTTTCCTAAAGCAAATACCCCTCTTTTTCACCAAAAACTGATATTGCTGTTCCTTGCGTTCCTGGTCTTTCTTGAAGCGGGTCTTCTGCTTTATCAGCACAGGCGGGTATTGCCTCTTCTTACTTGCCTGCTGTTTCCTAAAGTACATACCCTGCTTTTTTGGCATATGCAGGGATTGCCTCTCCTTACTTGCCTGCTGTTTTCTAAAGTACATGTTGGCATCCTTATCAATCACAAGGTTCTGGAAGCTGACATCCATTTCTTCTAGCTGTTGGTTTAACTGAGCCTCCTTGAACTCTTTCCTGTAGCGGGTCTCATGCTTTTTTGGTATATGCAGGGATTGCATCTCCTTACTTTCCTGCTCTTTCCTAAAGCAAATACCTCTCTTTTTCACCAAAAACTGAAATTGCTGTTCCCTGCGTTCCTGGTCTTTCTTGAAGCACGTCTTCTGCTTTTTCAGCACATATGGGTATTGTCTCTCCTTACTTGCCTGCTGTTTCCTAAAGTACATACCCTGCTTTTTTGTCATATGCAGGGATTGCATCTCCTTACGTTCCTGCTCTTTCCTAAAGCAAATACCCCTCTTTTTCAGCAAAAACTGAAATTGCGGTTCCTTGCGTTCCTGGTCTTTCTTGAAGCAGGTCTTCTGCTTTTTCAGCACAGGCCAGTATTGCCTCTCCTTACTTGCCTGCTGTTTCCTAAAGTACATACCCTCGTCTTTTGGCATATGCAGGGATTGCAAGTCTTTACTTTCCTGCTCATTCCTACAGCAAATACCCCTCTTTATCAGCAGAAACTGATATTGCTGTTCCTTGCGTTCCTGGTAATTCTTGAAGCGGGTCTTCTGCTTTTTCAGCAGAGGCGGGTATTGCCTCTCCTTACTTGCCTGCTGTTTCCTAAAGCACATACCCTGCTTTTCTGGCATATGCAGGGATTACATCTCCTTACTTTCCTGCTGTTTCCTAAAGTACATACCCTGGTTTTTTGGCATATGCTGGGATTGCATCTCCTTACTTTCCTGCTCTTTCCTAAATCAAATACCCCTCTTTTTCACCAAAAACTGATATTGCTGTTCCTTGCTTTCCTGGTCTTTCTTGAAGCATGTCTTCTGCTTTTTCAGCACATATGGGTATTGTCTCTCCTTACTTGCCTGCTGTTTCCTAAAGTACATACCCTGCTTTTTTGTCATATGCAGGGATTGCATCTCCTTACTTTCCTGCTCTTTCCTAAAGCAAATACCCCTCTTTTTCAGCAACAACTGATACTGCTGTTCCTTGCGTTCCTGGTAATTCTTGAAGCGGGTCTTCTGCTTTTTCAGCAGATGTGGGTTTTGCCTCTCCTTACTTGCCTGCTGTTTCCTAAAGTACATACCCTGCTTTTCTGGCATATGCAGGGATTGCATCTCCTTACTTTCCTGCTGTTTCCTAAAGTACATACCCTGCTTTTTTGGCATATGCAGGGATTGCATCTCCTTACTTGTCTGCTGTTTTCTAAAGTACATATTGGCATCCTTATCAATCACAAGGTTCTGGAAGCTGACATCCATTTCTTCTAGCTGTTGGTTTAACTGAGCCTCCTTGAACTCTTTCCTGTAGCGTGTCTCATGCTTTTTTGGCATATGCAGGGATTGCATCTCCTTACTTTCCTGCCCTTTCCTAAAGCAAATACCTCTCTTTTTCACCAAAAACTGATATTGCTGTTCCTTGCGTTCCTGGTCTTTCTTGAAGCGGGTCTTCTGCTTTGTCAACACAGGCGGGTATTGCCTCTCCTTACTTGCGTGCTGTTTCCTAATGTACATACCCTGCTTTTCTGGCATATGCAGGGATTGCATCTTCTTACTTTCCTACTGTTTCCTAAAGTATATACCCTCCTTTTTTGGCATATGCAGGGATTGCAATTCTTTACTTTCCTGCTCATTCCTAAAGCAAATACCCCTCTTTTTCAGCAAAAACTCATATTGCTGTTCCTTGCGTTCCTGGTAATTCTTGAAGCGGGTCTTCTGCTTTTTCAGCACAGGCGGGTATTGCCTCTCCTTACTTGCCTGCTGTTTTGTAAAGTACATACCCTGCTTTTTTGGCATATGCAGGGATTGCCTCTCCTTACTTGCCTGCTGTTTCCTAAAGTACATACCCTGCTTTTTGGCATATGCAGGGATTGCATCTCCTTACTTTCCAGCTCGTTCCTAAAGCAAATACCCCTCTTTTTCACCAAAAACTGATATTGCTGTTCCTTGCGTTCCTGGTCTTTCTTGAAGCGGGTCTTCTGCTTTATCAGCACAGGCGGGTATTGCCTCTTCTTACTTGCCTGCTGTTTCCTAAAGTACATACCCTGCTTTTTTGGCATATGCAGGGATTGCCTCTCCTTACTTGCCTGCTGTTTTCTAAAGTACATGTTGGCATCCTTATCAATCACAAGGTTCTGGAAGCTGACATCCATTTCTTCTAGCTGTTGGTTTAACTTAGCCTCCTTGAACTCTTTCCTGTAGCGGGTCTCATGCTTTTTTGGTATATGCAGGGATTGCATCTACTTACGTTCCTGCTCATTCCTAAAGCAAATACCCCTCTTTTTCAGCAAAAACTGAAATTGCGGTTCCTTGCGTTCCTGGTCTTTCTTGAAGCAGGTCTTCTGCTTTTTCAGCACAGGCCAGTATTGCCTCTCCTTACTTGCCTGCTGTTTCCTAAAGTACATACCCTCATCTTTTGGCATATGCAGGGATTGCAAGTCTTTACTTTCCTGCTCATTCCTAAAGCAAATACCCCTCTTTATCAGCAGAAACTGATATTGCTGTTCCTTGCGTTCCTGGTAATTCTTGAAGCGGGTCTTCTGCTTTTTCAGCAGAGGCGGGTATTGCCTCTCCTTACTTGCCTGCTGTTTCCTAAAGCACATACCCTGCTTTTCTGGCATATGCAGGGATTGCATCTCCTTACTTTCCTGCTGTTTCCTAAAGTACATACCCTGGTTTTTTGGCATATGCTGGGATTGCATCTCCTTACTTTCCTGCTCTTTCCTAAATCAAATACAGCACTTTTTCACCAAAAACTGATATTGCTGTTCCTTGCGTTCCTGGTCTTTCTTGAAGCAGGTCTTCTGCTTTTTCAGCACATATGGGTATTGCCTCTCCTTACTTGTCTGCTGCTTCCTAAAGTACATACACTGCTTTTTTAGCATATGCAGGGATTGCATCTCCTTACTTTCCTGCTCTTTCCTAAAGCAAATACCCCTCTTTTTCAGCAAAAACTGATATTGTTGTTCCTTGCGTTCCTGGTAATTCTTGAAGCGGGTCTTCTGCTTTATCAGCAGAGGCGGGTATTGCCTCTCCTTACTTGCCTGCTGTTTTCTAAAGTACATACCCTGCTTTTCTGGCATATGCAGGGATTGCATCTCCTTACTTTCCTACTGTTTCCTAAAGTATATACCCTGCTTTTCTGGCATATGCAGGGATTGCATCTCCTTACTTTCCTGCCATTTCCTAAAGTATATACCCTCCTTTTTTGGCATATGCAGGGATTGCAATTCTTTACTTTCCTGCTCATTCCTAAAGCAAATACCCCTCTTTTTCAGCAAAAACTCATATTGCTGTTCCTTGCGTTCCTGGTAATTCTTGAAGCGGGTCTTCTGCTTTTTCAGCACAGGCGGGTATTGCCTCTCCTTACTTGCCTGCTGTTTCGTAAAGTACATACCCTGCTTTTTTGGCATATGCAGGGATTGCATCTCCTTACTTTCCTGCTCTTTCCTAAAGCAAATACCCCTCTTTTTCACCAAAAACTGATATTGCTGTTCCTTGCGTTCCTGGTCTTTCTTGAAGCGGGTCTTCTGCTTTATCAGCACAGGCGGGTATTGCCTCTTCTTACGTGCCTGCTGTTTCCTAAAGTACATACCCTGCTTTTTTGGCATATGCAGGGATTGCCTCTCCTTACTTGCCTGCTGTTTTCTAAAGTACATGTTGGCATCCTTATCAATCACAAGGTTCTGGAAGCTGACATCCATTTCTTCTAGCTGTTGGTTTAACTGAGCCTCCTTGAACTCTTTCCTGTAGCGGGTCTCATGCTTTTCTGGCATATGCAGGGATTGCATCTCCTTACTTTCCTGCTCTTTCCTAAAGTACATACCCTCGTCTTTTGGCATATGCAGGGATTGCAAGTCTTTACTTTCCTGCTCATTCCTAAAGCAAATACCCCTCTTTATCAGCAGAAACTGATATTGCTGTTCCTTGCGTTCCTGGTAATTCTTGAAGCGGGTCTTCTGCTTTTTCAGCACAGGCGGGTATTGCCTCTCCTTACTTGCCTGCTGTTTTGTAAAGTACATACCCTGCTTTTTTGGCATATGCAGGGATTGCCTCTCCTTACTTGCCTGCTGTTTCCTAAAGTACATACCCTGCTTTTTGGCATATGCAGGGATTGCATCTCCTTACTTTCCAGCTCGTTCCTAAAGCAAATACCCCTCTTTTTCACCAAAAACTGATATTGCTGTTCCTTGCGTTCCTGGTCTTTCTTGAAGCGGGTCTTCTGCTTTATCAGCACAGGCGGGTATTGCCTCTTCTTACTTGCCTGCTGTTTCCTAAAGTACATACCCTGCTTTTTTGGCATATGCAGGGATTGCCTCTCCTTACTTGCCTGCTGTTTTCTAAAGTACATGTTGGCATCCTTATCAATCACAAGGTTCTGGAAGCTGACATCCATTTCTTCTAGCTGTTGGTTTAACTTAGCCTCCTTGAACTCTTTCCTGTAGCGGGTCTCATGCTTTTTGGTATATGCAGGGATTGCATCTACTTACGTTCCTGCTCATTCCTAAAGCAAATACCCCTCTTTTTCAGCAAAAACTGAAATTGCGGTTCCTTGCGTTCCTGGTCTTTCTTGAAGCAGGTCTTCTGCTTTTTCAGCACAGGCCAGTATTGCCTCTCCTTACTTGCCTGCTGTTTCCTAAAGTACATACCCTCATCTTTTGGCATATGCAGGGATTGCAAGTCTTTACTTTCCTGCTCATTCCTAAAGCAAATACCCCTCTTTATCAGCAGAAACTGATATTGCTGTTCCTTGCGTTCCTGGTAATTCTTGAAGCGGGTCTTCTGCTTTTTCAGCAGAGGCGGGTATTGCCTCTCCTTACTTGCCTGCTGTTTCCTAAAGCACATACCCTGCTTTTCTGGCATATGCAGGGATTGCATCTCCTTACTTTCCTGCTGTTTCCTAAAGTACATACCCTGGTTTTTTGGCATATGCGGGATTGCATCTCCTTACTTTCCTGCTCTTTCCTAAATCAAATACAGCACTTTTTCACCAAAACTGATATTGCTGTTCCTTGCGTTCCTGGTCTTTCTTGAAGCAGGTCTTCTGCTTTTCAGCACATATGGGTATTGCCTCTCCTTACTTGTCTGCTGCTTCCTAAAGTACATACACTGCTTTTTTAGCATATGCAGGGATTGCATCTCCTTACTTTCCTGCTCTTTCCTAAAGCAAATACCCCTCTTTTTCAGCAAAAACTGATATTGCTGTTCCTTGCGTTCCTGGTAATTCTTGAAGCGGGTCTTCTGCTTTATCAGCAGAGGCGGGTATTGCCTCTCCTTACTTGCCTGCTGTTTTCTAAAGTACATACCCTGCTTTTCTGGCATATGCAGGGATTGCATCTCCTTACTTTCCTACTGTTTCCTAAAGTATATACCCTGCTTTTCTGGCATATGCAGGGATTGCATCTCCTTACTTTCCTGCCATTTCCTAAAGTATATACCCTCCTTTTTTGGCATATGCAGGGATTGCAATTCTTTACTTTCCTGCTCATTCCTAAAGCAATACCCCTCTTTTTCAGCAAAAACTCATATTGCTGTTCCTTGCGTTCCTGGTAATTCTTGAAGCGGGTCTTCTGCTTTTTCAGCACAGGCGGGTATTGCCTCTCCTTACTTGCCTGCTGTTTCGTAAAGTACATACCCTGCTTTTTTGGCATATGCAGGGATTGCATCTCCTTACTTTCCTGCTCTTTCCTAAAGCAAATACCCCTCTTTTCACCAAAAACTGATATTGCTGTTCCTTGCGTTCCTGGTCTTTCTTGAAGCGGGTCTTCTGCTTTATCAGCACAGGCGGGTATTGCCTCTTCTTACGTGCCTGCTGTTTCCTAAAGTACATACCCTGCTTTTTTGGCATATGCAGGGATTGCCTCTCCTTACTTGCCTGCTGTTTCTAAAGTACATGTTGGCATCCTTATCAATCACAAGGTTCTGGAAGCTGACATCCATTTCTTCTAGCTGTTGGTTTAACTGAGCCTCCTTGAACTCTTTCCTGTAGCGGGTCTCATGCTTTTCTGGCATATGCAGGGATTGCATCTCCTTACTTTCCTGCTCTTTCCTAAAGTACATACCCTCGTCTTTTGGCATATGCAGGGATTGCAAGTCTTTACTTTCCTGCTCATTCCTAAAGCAAATACCCCTCTTTATCAGCAGAAACTGATATTGCTGTTCCTTGCGTTCCTGGTAATTCTTGAAGCGGGTCTTCTGCTTTTTCAGCACAGGCGGGTATTGCCTCTCCTTACTTGCCTGCTGTTTTGTAAAGTACATACCCTGCTTTTTTGGCATATGCAGGGATTGCCTCTCCTTACTTGCCTGCTGTTTCCTAAAGTACATACCCTGCTTTTTTGGCATATGCAGGGATTGCATCTCCTTACTTTCCAGCTCGTTCCTAAAGCAAATACCCCTCTTTTTCACCAAAAACTGATATTGCTGTTCCTTGCGTTCCTGGTCTTTCTTGAAGCGGGTCTTCTGCTTTATCAGCACAGGCGGGTATTGCCTCTTCTTACTTGCCTGCTGTTTCCTAAAGTACATACCCTGCTTTTTTTGGCATATGCAGGGATTGCCTCTCCTTACTTGCCTGCTGTTTTCTAAAGTACATGTTGGCATCCTTATCAATCACAAGGTTCTGGAAGCTGACATCCATTTCTTCTAGCTGTTGGTTTAACTTAGCCTCCTTGAACTCTTTCCTGTAGCGGGTCTCATGCTTTTTTTGGTATATGCAGGATTGCATCTACTTACGTTCCTGCTCATTCCTAAAGCAAATACCCCTCTTTTTCAGCAAAAACTGAAATTGCGGTTCCTTGCGTTCCTGGTCTTTCTTGAAGCAGGTCTTCTGCTTTTTCAGCACAGGCCAGTATTGCCTCTCCTTACTTGCCTGCTGTTTCCTAAAGTACATACCCTCATCTTTTGGCATATGCAGGGATTGCAAGTCTTTACTTTCCTGCTCATTCCTAAAGCAAATACCCCTCTTTATCAGCAGAAACTGATATTGCTGTTCCTTGCGTTCCTGGTAATTCTTGAAGCGGGTCTTCTGCTTTTTCAGCAGAGGCGGGTATTGCCTCTCCTTACTTGCCTGCTGTTTCCTAAAGCACATACCCTGCTTTTCTGGCATATGCAGGGATTGCATCTCCTTACTTTCCTGCTGTTTCCTAAAGTACATACCCTGGTTTTTTGGCATATGCTGGGATTGCATCTCCTTACTTTCCTGCTCTTTCCTAAATCAAATACAGCACTTTTTCACCAAAAACTGATATTGCTGTTCCTTGCGTTCCTGGTCTTTCTTGAAGCAGGTCTTCTGCTTTTTCAGCACATATGGGTATTGCCTCTCCTTACTTGTCTGCTGCTTCCTAAAGTACATACACTGCTTTTTTAGCATATGCAGGGATTGCATCTCCTTACTTTCCTGCTCTTTCCTAAAGCAAATACCCCTCTTTTCAGCAAAAACTGATATTGCTGTTCCTTGCGTTCCTGGTAATTCTTGAAGCGGGTCTTCTGCTTTATCAGCAGAGGCGGGTATTGCCCTCTCCTTACTTGCCTGCTGTTTTCTAAAGTACATACCCTGCTTTTCTGGCATATGCAGGGATTGCATCTCCTTACTTTCCTACTGTTTCCTAAAGTATATACCCTGCTTTTCTGGCATATGCAGGGATTGCATCTCCTTACTTTCCTGCCATTTCCTAAAGTATATACCCTCCTTTTTTGGCATATGCAGGGATTGCAATTCTTTACTTTCCTGCTCATTCCTAAAGCAAATACCCTCTTTTTCAGCAAAAACTCATATTGCTGTTCCTTGCGTTCCTGGTAATTCTTGAAGCGGGTCTTCTGCTTTTTCAGCACAGGCGGGTATTGCCTCTCCTTACTTGCCTGCTGTTTCGTAAAGTACATACCCTGCTTTTTTGGCATATGCAGGGATTGCATCTCCTTACTTCCTGCTCTTTCCTAAAGCAAATACCCCTCTTTTTCACCAAAAACTGATATTGCTGTTCCTTGCGTTCCTGGTCTTTCTTGAAGCGGGTCTTCTGCTTTATCAGCACAGGCGGGTATTGCCTCTTCTTACGTGCCTGCTGTTTCCTAAAGTACATACCCTGCTTTTTTGGCATATGCAGGGATTGCCTCTCCTTACTTGCCTGCTGTTTTCTAAAGTACATGTTGGCATCCTTATCAATCACAAGGTTCTGGAAGCTGACATCCATTTCTTCTAGCTGTTGGTTTAACTGAGCCTCCTTGAACTCTTTCCTGTAGCGGGTCTCATGCTTTTCTGGCATATGCAGGGATTGCATCTCCTTACTTTCCTGCTCTTTCCTAAAGTACATACCCTCGTCTTTGGCATATGCAGGGATTGCAAGTCTTTACTTTCCTGCTCATTCCTAAAGCAAATACCCCTCTTTATCAGCAGAAACTGATATTGCTGTTCCTTGCGTTCCTGGTAATTCTTGAAGCGGGTCTTCTGCTTTTTCAGCAGAGGCGGGTATTGCCTCTCCTTACCTGCCTGCTGTTTCCTAAAGCACATACCCTGCTTTTCTGGCATATGCAGGGATTGCATCTCCTTACTTTCTTGCTGTTTCCTAAAGTACATACCCTGCTTTTTTGGCATATGCAGGGATTGCATCTCCTTACTTTCCTGCTCTTTCCTAAAGCAAATACCCCTCTTTTTCACCAAAAACTGATATTGCTGTTCCTTGCGTTCCTGGTCTTTCTTGAAGCGGGTCTTCTGCTTTATCAGCACAGGCGGGTATTGCCTCTTCTTACTTGCCTGCTGTTTCCTAAAGTACATACCCTGCTTTTTTGGCATATGCAGGGATTGCCTCTCCTTACTTGCCTGCTGTTTTCTAAAGTACATGTTGGCATCCTTATCAATCACAAGGTTCTGGAAGCTGACATCCATTTCTTCTAGCTGTTGGTTTAACTGAGCCTCCTTGAACTCTTTCCTGTAGCGGGTCTCATGCTTTTTTGGTATATGCAGGGATTGCATCTCCTTACTTTCCTGCTCTTTCCTAAAGCAAATACCCCTCTTTTTCACCAAAAACTGATATTGCTGTTCCTTGCGTTCCTGGTCTTTCATGAAGCGGGTCTTCTTCTTTTTCAACACAGGCGGGTATTGCCTCTCCTTACTTGCCTGCTGTTTCCTAAAGTACATACCCTCGTCTTTTGGCATATGCAGGGATTGCAAGTCTTTACTTTCCTGCTCATTCCTAAAGCAAATACCCCTCTTTATCAGCAGAAACTGATATTGCTGTTCCTTGCGTTCCTGGTAATTCTTGAAGCGGGTCTTCTGCTTTTTCAGCAGAGGCGGGTATTGCCTCTCCTTACTTGCCTGCTGTTTCCTAAAGCACATACCCTGCTTTTCTGGCATATGCAGGGATTGCATCTCCTTACTTTCCTGCTGTTTCCTAAAGTACATACCCTGCTTTTTTGGCATATGCAGGGATTGCATCTCCTTACTTTCCTGCTGTTTCCTAAAGTACATACCCTGCTTTTCTGGCATATGCAGGGATTGCCTCTCTTTACTTGCCTGCTGTTTCCTAAAGTACATACCCTGCTTTTTTGGCATATGCAGGGATTGCATCTCCTTACTTGTCTGCTGTTTTCTAAAGTACATGTTGGCATCCTTATCAATCACAAGGTTCTGGAAGCTGACATCCATTTCTTCTACCTGTTGGTTTAACTGAGCCTCCTTGAACTCTTTCCTGTAGCGGGTCTCATGCTTTTTTGGCATATGCAGGGATTGCATCTCCTTACTTTCATGCTCTTTCCTAAAGCAAATACCCCTCTTTTTCACCAAAAACTGATATTGCTGTTCCTTGCGTTCCTGGTCTTTCTTGAAGCGGGTCTTCTGCTTTTTCAGCACAGGCGGGTATTGCCTCTCCTTACTTGCCTGCTGTTTCCTAAAGTACATACCCTGCTTTTCTGGCATATGCAGGGATTGCATCTCCTTACTTTCCTACTGTTTCCTAAAGTATATACCCTGCTTTTCTGGCATATGCAGGGATTGCATCTCCTTACTTTCCTGCCGTTTCCTAAAGTACATACCCTCCTTTTTTGGCATATGCAGGGATTGCAATTCTTTACTTTCCTGCTCATTCCTAAAGCAAATACCCCTCTTTTTCAGCAAAAACTGATATTGCTGTTCCTTGCGTTCCTGGTAATTCTTGAAGCGGTTCTTCTGCTTTTTCAGCACAGGCGGGTATTGCCTCTCCTTACTTGCCTGCTGTTTCGTTAAGTACATACCCCGCTTTTTTGGCATATGCAGGGATTGCATCTCCTTACTTTCCTGCTCTTTCCTAAAGCAAATACCCCTCTTTTTCACCAAAAACTGATATTGCTGTTCCTTGCATTCCTGGTCTTTCTTGAAGCGGGTCTTCTGCTTTTTCAGCACAGGCGGGTATTGCCTCTTCTTACTTGCCTGCTGTTTCCTAAAGTACATACCCTGTTTTTTGGCATATGCAGGGATTGCCTCTCCTTACTTGCCTGCTGTTTTCTAAAGTACATGTTGGCATCCTTATCAATCACAAGACATGACTCATGTGTAACCTCTCCTGAAAAAAATTAATGATTGAAACTCTGAATTATCGATTGGGTCTGTTCATGAATGTAACTGAGAAAATAGTAGCAGCTCAAAATACTGAAATAGATGCTTTACGTACCATGGTGATGCCAAATCGCATGGTTTTAGACTTGCTTACTGGTTCACAGGGAGGAGTTTGTGTTCTGCTGAACACAACATGCTGTACTTTCATCCCAGACTCCATTCATTCAGTGGATGTGTAGGACGCATTGGAAGAGCTGAATAAACTTCGTGATGCAATGGCAGTTACTATTGAAAATGGTGACACCAGTTATTATAGTCCTAATTCTGATTGGACTTTGCATGTGTTGTGTGATCCCTTGTATCAAAACAATGGTTGGCAAAATGCTGTCAAATACATTTGTACAGTGTAATCTGGCTTTCCAACAAATTATGCCAAAATATCAAGCATTGAAACAGTCAGACCTTAGTGGAGAAAACTATAATGACTGTGTTGAGAATTCTGATGATATTGAAAAGCTCACAACTCCAGTTCAAGCTTGAACTGTTGACGTGTTGAGTTAACACACTCTTAGCCTATGAAGCTTTAGCTGAAAATGTAATAAGACAAGTGGTTAAAGTGGACAAATTTTCTATTGAAGTGTGTTTTGGACATGACAAACTTATGTAAATAAACGATAAACAGGGAGGATTATGTCAAGGATTTTATATAGTTCATGCTCTTATTATCATTTATTTTCTTTAGTTTATGCTTATATTATTATTATTTATTTTCTTATAGTTTATGCTTATTATTTTTTCCTCTTTGTGAGAAGAGGAGGTTTTAGAAAGAAAGACTTGTTGTCTGCATTCTTCATGATTGAGCAAACTATTTTTCATTTTGCATAAGTGCCTTATCCTGCTTTGACGAGCCACAAGGCTCATGTTGCAGGAATGGAAGGTTTCAGCCGTTACCTTGCTTTGCTATCACCCTCTTCCAGACATGACTCATGTGTAACCTCTCCCGACTGTCCTTGTTTGTTTTTTCTCATGTTGATGAACTAAATAAAAGGCTGGGCCAGAGGAGGGGATTTTAGGAGAGCTTTGAAGCTGAGCACTTACAAGCTGTTTCTTGTTCTCCTCCTCTGCGCAGAGCAAAAAAAATATATATTTGTCTCTCTCTGACTGGTTTCTTTTCAGTGTTTGTGCCTCTCATTTCTTTAAAAACAGGGTGCAAACCCAACAGTTTTTTCTTGGCGCCCAACGTGGGGCGTCGACAGATCTTCTCGAGTGAACGGAGGGAGACACGCCGCAGACTGTGCACAGCCGATTCCACTAGAGGGATCGAAGGGAAGTCCTGAGGAGTGAATTCTCCATCGGGCCGGTGACTATAGACGTCCACCTCCGCTCGCCGCAGTAGATTGACGACGCCTCCGAACCAAATGAGGGGCGCAACAAATTAACGTAAGTAATTACTGCCTGCCTGTGAGGAAAATATGTTGAGGAGGGGTTCGAGTCCCCATCCAGAATAAAGTGCGGGGGAGGGAGTTAGAGTCTCCGGTCCTGCCGGCACATTTGGCGGAGGGGTTCGAGTCCCCATCCGGAATAAAGTGCGGGGGAGGGAGTTAGAGTCTCCGGTCCTGCCAGCACAGCTGGCGGAGGGGTTCGAGTCCCCATCCGGCTGAGAAATACAGGAGGAGTAAGAATAAATTTCAGGAGAAGCAGTTAGAGAGACGCGAATTAATTGATTATTGCAAAAGTGAAACTAAGTGTGTTTGTGGTATGAATGAGAGAAAATTCTGTTTTTGTTGTGTTGTTGTAAGGATTTTGTTGTGTTATTTATGTCTTGATATAAAATGATTTATTATTATTATTTTTTTTTTTAAGATGAGGGCTTGTCTGTAATTGCAATCATTGATGAAATCTGTAATTTATTTTGTATATGTGTGAGAGTTGGAGCGGTTGTGGGAGTGTGTGTGTGTGTGACAGTGTCAGACTGTATGTGTGGTATTGTTTGACTGAGTATTCCTTAGTAATAATAAAAGAATGAGACTGTGAGTGACTGAAGCACAGACAGCTTGATATCCCATTTTATCAGGGGATAAAAGTGAAGCTGTCGTCTGCAAAGTAGGTCATTTTAAGTCCATACGCACCACACTCACATATTCCCGACGAGTCTGCAAAGAGGGGGATTCCAAGGAAGGTCTGCCCCACGGGGTAGAAGCTTGACCTGAACTTTGCAGAGTGAAGGGGAATAGGTGAACAACATGGGAAACACATGCACAGAAAATAAGCCCCTATTTCAGGGCAACGAAAAATACATGCACAAACGCAATCCGGAAAATCTGAAGTACATAACTAAATGGAAAAAGAAATATGGCTTTTCAGGTAAATTGGTTATGCCAGATTGTGAAGGTTTGGTGTTAAAACTTACCCTTTTTATTTGCTGCTGCTGCTGTAACAGGCGGGTATTGCCTCTTCTTACTTGCCTGCTGTTTCCTAAAGTACATACCCTGCTTTTTTGGCATATGCAGGGATTGCCTCTCCTTACTTGCCTGCTGTTTTCTAAAGTACATGTTGGCATCCTTATCAATCACAAGGTTCTGGAAGCTGACATCCATTTCTTCTAGCTGTTGGTTTAACTTAGCCTCCTTGAACTCTTTCCTGTAGCGGGTCTCATGCTTTTTTGGTATATGCAGGGATTGCATCTACTTACGTTCCTGCTCATTCCTAAAGCAAATACCCCTCTTTTTCAGCAAAAACTGAAATTGCGGTTCCTTGCGTTCCTGGTCTTTCTTGAAGCAGGTCTTCTGCTTTTTCAGCACAGGCCAGTATTGCCTCTCCTTACTTGCCTGCTGTTTCCTAAAGTACATACCCTCATCTTTTGGCATATGCAGGGATTGCAAGTCTTTACTTTCCTGCTCATTCCTAAAGCAAATACCCCTCTTTATCAGCAGAAACTGATATTGCTGTTCCTTGCGTTCCTGGTAATTCTTGAAGCGGGTCTTCTGTCTTCTGCGGATGAGAGTAGAGGCCATAAAGAGGAAAAAAGACGAGAAAGGAAAATCAAAGGGGAAAGTAATGTTTGTAAAACCTGAAGATAATGAGACGGCCGTGAGAGGCCGTGATGTAAATCCACCCCTGCAGCCACAAAATCAGGCTGCAGTAAGACAAGCGGCACCAACAGTGGCTCCACCACTGGTAAAGGACCCGATTTTTGACCCTAATTATCCCCAGGGGAGTTCTGAAGGTCCGTCATATGACCCAATAAGCTCACTGTATCCAAATCCATTTTTGAATAATCAGAGGGTGTAATTTTCAACTGTATTGACCCCGCCTGTGGCAACAAATTCTTTAATGCCCGAAAAATACATTTTGTGAGACAGGGCTATGATTAAGCCGCCTCTAAAATGCGGTTTCAATATATCCCCAGATCACAGTTTTATTGCTCCAATGATCCAGGTCCCAAACCCAAATATAGCTCAAGGACAGCCGCCATTCCTTCATGTCTTCCGTCCACGGACACCAGAAGAGGCATCAAAGGCCGTGTCTGGCCTGCCAGACCCACAAGCTGATGTGGAAGAATGGGTAAAAGGAATAGAAGATATTATACTCAACAAAAATATAAACGCAACACTTTTGGTTTTGCTCCCATTTTGTATGAGATGAACTCAAAGATCTAAAACTTTTTCCATATACACAATATCACCATTTCCCTCAAATATTGTTCACAAACCAGTCTAAATCTGTGATAGTGAGCACTTCTCCTTTGCTGAGATAATCCATCCCACCTCACAGGTGTGCCATACCAAGATGCTGATTAGACACCATGATGATCCGAGTGGCTGGTCTCAGACGATCTTGGAGGTAAACATGCTGGATGTGAAGGTCCTGGGCTGGTGTGGTTACACGTGGTCTGCGGTTGTGAGGCTGGTTGGATGTACTGCCAAATTCTCTGAAACGCCTTTGGAGACAGCTTATGGTAGAGACATGAACATTCAATACACGAGCAACAGCTCTGATTGACATTCCTGCTGTCAGCATGCCAACTGCACGCTCCCTCAAATCTTGCGACATCTGTGGCATTGTGCTGTGTGATAAAACTGCACCTTTCAGAGTGGCCTTTTATTGTGGGCAGTCTAAGGCACACCTGTGCACTAATCATGGTGTCTAATCAGCATCTTGGTATGGCACACCTGTGAGGTGGGATGGATTATCTCAGCAAAGGAGAAGTGCTCACTATCACAGATTTAGACTGGTTTGTGAACAATATTTGAGGGAAATGGTGATATTGTGTATGTGGAAAAAGTTTTAGATCTTTGAGTTCATCTCATACAAAATGGGAGCAAAACCAAAAGTGTTGCGTTTATATTTTTGTTGAGTGTATAAAAGCGTATAGGTTGAATGGCTGTGAAGTAGGACAGGCCGTACAATTGGCTCTGGGACGAAACTGGGTCCACGTGAGAGGGACATTTACAGGACGTGCTGCAGACGGCACGGTCCTGCCATACGGGAATGAGGAAGATTCGGCAGCGGCGTTACAGGCTCAAATAACCGATCTAATGACCAGAGTTAAAAACAAGTTTAAACAGAAAGCGGACTATGGTAAAATAAATGCATGTAAACAGAAGGCAGATGAGGATGTGGATGATTATAAACAGTGTTTAGGGACAGTTTTCCGTGCAAACAGCGGTATACCGCATAGTGATGATCAAGTGGGAGCATATCAAAATCAGATGAAACAAGCCCTCCTGAATGGTTTGAAGCCAGAAATTAGTGCATGGATTAGAAAGCACAATGTGACCACTGACTCGGATGATATGATTAAGATACTGGATTGGGCAAGACATGCAGCAAAAGTGACCGGACAGACAAAACCCAAAACTTCTGTCTTTGTGACTGAGGATTTTTCTGAAATCTTCCATCAAATGGGAGGCTTTAGGGGCCGGGGTCGTGGACGCGGCCGTGGTTGAGGAGGCTTTCGAGGTGGAGGGCGTGGTCATCCCAAATCAGGCTCACAGGAGAGTGCCTGTTGGGCGTGTGGAGAATTTGGCCATTGGCAAAGGGACTGTCCCCACCAAGGTCCGCCTAAAGTGGTGAGACCATCAGCCCCTCCTCAGTCACAATGACTAGAGGAAGGTGAAAATGGGGAAAAAGTCAGAGTGACTGGACTGGACGTAACAACAAACACACCAATAAGTGACAACATTGATGAGTTACCAGAAAAACAGATAACAATCACAGTGGATATTCATGGAGCATGGTCATTACCACTCCTGAAAGAAAGACCTGTGGTGACTCTAAAGGTAAATGGACAGAACATGGATTTTCTCTGTGACACAGGAGCATGTAGGACAGTGATAACAGACAGACCTCCCGGAACTAAATTTGCAAAAGAAGTCGTTTGGGTAAAATCTGCAAATGGACAGGTGAATTCAGAGAAAATATTGAAGTTTGTCAATTTTGAAGATCCTGAAATTAACCAAACTGCTTGTGTCTCTGTGGTTTATTCGCCCCATTGTCCAGTAAATTTACTGGGACGAGATTTGATGACTGCCTTATCTATAGGAGTCACGCCAACATTAGGTGGTATGAGAGCTGTGAGGCAGCTCGCTACTGTATATACAAATTTGGGCCAGGCCTGGCAGTACTCTTTGGATCTGTCGGAGTTGAGACAAACTGAACAATTATTGTAGGAAGGTCTGATGACCTGTGAAAACAGGGAACACGTAGTAATGATGTCGCCAAAAGATCTACACATAACTATGCTATTCACTCCACAAAAGGATGAAAGGTATGGAGCAGGATTTCTGAAAATTCCATCAGAATTACAGACAGTAGCACACCTATACACAGACAGAAAAACCACCTCTGTGTGTAGTGTAGTGCTGACCCAAAGTGCACACAAATGGTACAGAGGAAAACCTGAGGCTGTGCCGCATATTTCACTGACAAGGGCAGACACTCTGTCCTGGAAGGACCTTGGAGGAATTGCTAAAATAGCTGAGGAAGCAACTGATTGGCACGAAGCAGATGCAGTGTCGGTGTGGGATTTCAGTCCATCCACAGGCTTGTATCGGAAATACATGTTTGTAAGTGCTTGGACGACACCGGTGATACATGAAGTAGATCTGGACGATTGAAATTTAATAACATCTGTGTTGTTGACACAGGAAGATGAGACTTTATTGGCCAAACTGCCTCCTCATCTCTGGGTGAATGCACCCACAGATGTAGGACTGTTGAAAAATATTCCGCCAGTCAAAATTAAGCCACGATCTGATTGGAGACCACGGATTAAACAATATCTGTTAAAACCTGAAGCAGAAAAAGGAATTGAACCGGTTATTGCAGAATTATTGGAAGCAGGAGTCATCAGGGAATGTTTAGATGCATCCTGTAACACTCCAATATATCCTGTGAAAAAAAGCAGACAATCAGAATTGGCGAATGGTACAAGACCTACGTGCAGTAAATGCTGCAGTAGAAACTAGTGCCCCTCTGGTACCAGACCCACATACGCTGCTAAATAGATTAAGTCCTGGAAACATGTACTTCTCTGTCATAGACATCAGTAATGCATTTTTCTCAGTACCTGTTCATCCAGACTCTCAATTTTGGTTTGCTTTTACATTCAAAGGGAAAAGATATACATATACAAGACTCCCTCAAGCTTTGCTGACACTCCGACCATTTTTACACAAGCAATAAATTGTTGCTTATCTTCATTTACTCCACTAGAAGATTCACAAATCTTGGTGTATGTAGATGACATTTTGGTGGCAGGAAAGACAAAAGACAGCTGTACAAAATGTACTATGATGCTTTTGCAACATTTGGCAGAAACAGGAAGTAAGATTAAAAAGCAAAAGTTGCAGTTCGTGCAACCACAAGTGACTTATTTAGGCCACGTCCTATCAGCTGAGGGGAAACGAATACAAGACGATCGAAAACACGCTATTCTCAAAGCGCCTAAACCGTCAACAAAAAAGGAAATGATGACTTTCTTAGGTATCTGTAATTATTGCAGAGCCTGGATTCCATGTTATGCAGAGAAGGTGCAGAAATTGCAGGATTTAATACTCTATACCAATGGCTATGACTGACAAAATACAGTGGAATAAGGAAGCTGAAGAACAGTTTACAGCTCTTAAACAAGAACTTGTGAGTTCCACAGTATTATCTCTGCCCAATTATACCAAGCCATTCACTCTCATGGTGGACACAAAACAGGGATTCATGTGTGCAGTCTTGCTACAACAACATGGTAATAAAAATAAACCAGTCGGCTATTATTCCAAATGTTTGGATCCAGTGGCACAGGGCCTACCTCCCTGTGTCCAACCAGTATGCGGAGTAGCAATGGCAGTGGAAAGTACAGCGGATGTTGTTTTGTTCCACCCATTGACTGTTAAAGTACCACACACAGTCAGTGTCTTACTCCTGCAAACAAAGATGACATTCTTATCGCCTGCTAGACAGATAGCATATACAGCAATGCTATTGTCTCAGCCACATATTACCACTGAAAGATGCAACACCTTGAATCCCGCCATGCTCCTACCTACTGAGACAGACGGTGAACCGCATGATTGTTTGGCAGACACACAGAAACAACAATTACCTCGACCAGACTTAACAGATGAACCATTTACAGATGGACTACATTACTTTGTGGATGGCTCATGTTTCAAAGATCAGAAAGGACAGACATTACGAGGTCTGTCCATAAAGTATAGGTCCTTTTAATTTTTTTCAAAAACTATATGGATTTCATTCATATGTTTTTATGTTAGACATGCTTGAACCCTCGTGCGCATGCGTGAGTTTTTCCACGCCTGTCGGTGACGTCATTCGCCTGTGAGCACTCCTTGTGGGAGGAGTCATCCAGCCCCTCTTCGGAATTCCTTTGTCTGAGAAGTTGCTGAGAGACTGGCGCTTTGTTTTATCAAAATTTTTTCTAAACCTGTGAGACACATCGAAGTGGACACGGTTCGAAAAATTAAGCTGGTTTTCAGTGAAAATTTTAACGGCTGATGAGAGATTTTGAGGTGATACTGTCGCTTTAAGGCCTTCCAATACAGCGGGACGTCGCGCAGCGGTCCCAGGCGCCGTCATCAGCCTGTTTCAAGCTGAAAACCTCCACATTTCAGGCTCTATTGATCCAGGACGTTGTGAGAGAACAGAGAAGTTTCAGAAGAAGTCGGTTTCAGCATTTTATCCGGATATTCCACTGTTAAAGGAGATTTTTTTAATGAAAAACGTGCGGACGGGTCCGCGCGTCGGGACGGAGCCACCGCGACGCTCCGCCACAGGAAAAACACCTCTGTTGGAAGCCTTAAGGACAAGTTGGAACATGTCCAGCTGTTAAACAATTTCTCATATACTCACTCCACTGAAAGCCATCAAAAGCCGCCTGGATTTTACAAATGGTTATCAACACGGAGGTGTTTTTCCTGTGCCGCCGCACCGCGCCGGCTGCGTCCCGACGCGCGGACCCGTCCGCACGTCTTTCATTAAAAAAATCTCCTTTAACAGTGGAATATCCGGATAAAATGCTGAAACCGACTTCTTCTGAAACTTCTCTGTTCTCTCACGACGTCCTGGATCAATAGAGCCTGAAATGTGGAGGTTTTCAGCTTGAAACAGGCTGATGACAGCGCCTGAGAGCGCTGCGCGACGTCTCGCACTGTGGGAAGTCCTTAAAGCGACAGTATCACCTCAAAATCTCTCATCAGCCGTTAAAATTTTCACTGAAAATCAGCTTAATTTTTTGAACCATGTCCACTTCGATGTGTCTCACAGGTTTAGAAAAAATTTTGATCAAACAAAGCACCAGTCTCTCAGCAACTTCTCAGACAAAGGAATTCCGACAAGGGGCTGGACGACTCCTCCCACAAGGAGTGCTCACAGGCGAATGATGTCACCGACAGGCCTGGAAAAACTCACGCATGCGCACAAGGGTTCATGCATGTCTGACGTAAAAACATATGAATGAAATCCATATAGTTTTTGAAAAAAATAAAAAGCACCTATACTTTATGGACAGCCCTCGTAACAGGCTATGCTGTTGTTCAATTACCAAATACTGTTATTGAAGCAAAACAGATTGATCATTTTAAATCAGCCCAAGCTGCAGAACTCATTGCATTAACCAGAGCTTGTATCTTGGCTAAAGGACAGAAACTGACAGTCTATACAGATAGTCAATATGCATTTTCAACAGTTTGGTTCTTTGCAAAACAATGGCAACAAAGAGGTATGATAACCTCTACAGGGAAACCAGTGACACATGCAGGCTTACTCACAAATTTTCTAGAAGCAGTGACATTACCATCACACCTGGCATTATGTAAATGCGCAGCCCACACCAGAGGTACAGATTTTGTCTCCAGAGGAAACTGCCTGGCAGACAAAATAGCGAAAGAAGCAGCAGCTGGTCAATATGGCACTTCTTCTATTTACACAGCTCAGACAGACTGTTGTGTGGGCCGCTGAAGAGGAGGTACTGCTGGCCCACCACCACTAGAGGGTGCCCTGCCTGGAGTGCGGACAGCTGTCATCTATCACTGGAGACAGCTGATCCCAATCACCGAGGAGGTATATCAGCAGGACGGCATCTCCACCTCATTTGCCGAGATATCGCTCTACCAAGGAGGTAACGAACTCAGCCAGCCCTTCATCATTTGTGAAAGGAACGTATTTGATAAGTATCCTAGTTACTAGACAGTGTTGTTTTCTGATTAGAGGTGGAGGTGGTGTTTTCCACCCCACGTGTTGTTGGGTGCAGCCGCACCCACGTCTGACTGTGTCTGTTCCTCGCCAGCAGTACCGGATCCGACGAGCGGAGGCAGAGACCACCTGGGAGTTCGGGACTTGGCGGTTCCAGTATTCCCGGGGTTCGGTGGCAGAGGAAATCGGGTGGTTCCGGTTCGTCTTGGACAGACGTCTCCTATCGTCGAGCCTGCCCACACGACACCGTTGGAATTTAACTTGAGACCGAAATTGTGATTTGTTGTATTTGTTGTGCGTGTTCACAACAGTAAAGCCTTGTTATTTGACTTTCTTCATTGTCCGTTCATTTGCGCCCCCTGTTGTGGGTCCGTGTACTGACACTTTCCCAACAGGATATCTCGGCCAACGTCATGGATCTCGAGGGGCGTCAACCGGCTGTTGAACGGCCAATGGAAGAACAGGACGCGCAGGCGTCCGCAGGAGGGGTAATCGGTGAGTTGCAGCGGATCCTCATCGCTTTCACGACTCGGTTAGATTTGATGACCGAGCAGAACGTCCTCCTGAACCGCAGGGTGGAGGCTCTCCCTCCCGTAGACCCTGTGCGTAACATAGACGTTCCACTGGTTGTTCAACGACCTCTCCCACCTTCCCCGGAAGCATACATAAGCCCCCCAGAGCCGTACGGAGGCTGTGTGGAGACGTGCGCGGATTTTCTGATGCAGTGCTCGCTCGTCTTCGCACAGCGTCCCGTCATGTACGCGACCGATGCTAGTAAAGTAGCTTATGTAATAAACCTGCTTCGCGGTGAGGCACGCGCTTGGGCTACAGCGCTCTGGGAGCAGAATTTACGGCTCCTTCTGACATACGATGGGTTTGTAAGGGAGCTCAGAACCGTGTTCGATCACCCTAATAGGGGCGAGACCGCTTCAACCGTGCTACTGTCAATGAGACAGGGGCGTCGGAGCGCAGCTGCCTATGCAGTCGACTTCCGCATTGCGGCTGCGAGGTCCGGCTGGAATAGCACTGCCCTCCGCGCCGCCTTTGTAAACGGACTGTCTTTGGTTCTCAAGGAGCACCTGGTGGCTAAGGACGAACCGCGGGATTTAGATGGGCTCATCGATCTCGTCATACGGTTAGACAACCGGTTAGAAGAACGTCGGCGGGAACGAGACGAAGGGCGTGGCCGGGCACGCGCCGTCCCTCTCCCTTCCGGTTCCGACCGTGCTCCGCCTTCCCCACGCTCCACGGCCCCTGCGCTCCGTGGGGCCACAGCTCCCCCTGCTGACGAAGCTATGGACACGAGTAGGGCAACATTTAGGGCACCAGATGCACAGAGGAGACGGGCCCACGGAGCTTGTTTGTTTGTGGTGCAATAGAGCACCATATGAGAGACTGCCCCGAGCGGTTAAACTCCAACGCCCGCCCCTAGAAACTGGGCTAGGGGTGGGCCGAGACATTCACATGGGACACACCCACATTGCCACACGACTCCCAGTTACAATCCTTTATGAGGATGTAACCCTGAAGGCCCCAGCACTGGTGGACACGGGCTCTGAGGGGAATCTGCTGGACAGCAGATGGGATAGGGAGATAGGGCTCCCTCTGGTGGCGCTTACCTCGCCTGTGCAGGTTCGGGCACTAGATGGCTCCCTACTCCCTCCGATCACGCATAAGACACCACCTGTAACTCTGGTGGTGTCGGGAAATCACAGAGAGGTGATCGAGTTTTTTGTGACTCAGGCCACCTCCCGTGTGGTTTTAGGATTTCCCTGGATGTTGAAGCACAATCCCCGGATTGATTGGCCGTCCGGGGTAGTGGTTCAGTGGAGCGAGACCTGCCATCGGGTGTGTTTAGGTTCCTCGGTTCCTCCCGGCTCCCAAGCTAAGGAGGAGGTCAGAGTCCCGCCCAATCTGGGGACGGTGCCGGTGGAGTACCACGACCTTGTCGACGTGTTCAGCAAGGATCTGGCGCTCACACTTCCCCCCCACCGTCCGTATGATTGTGCCATTGATTTGGTTCCGGGCAGTGAGTTTCCGTCCAGTAGGCTGTACAACCTCTCCCGGCCTGAGCGCGAATCAATGGAGACCTACATCCGGGACTCATTAGCTGCCAGGTTGATCCGGAATTCCACCTCCCCGATGGGCGCAGGTTTCTTTTTTGTGGGCAAAAAAGACGGCGGACTCCGTCCATGCATTGATTATAGGGGGCTGAATGAGATCACGGTTCGCAACCGATACCCGTTGCCCCTGTTGGATTCAGTGTTCACACCCCTGCATGGAGCCCAAATTTTCACCAAGCTCGATCTTAGAAACGCGTATCATCTGGTTCGGATCCGGAAGGGAGACGAGTGGAAAACGGCATTCAACACCCCCTTAGGTCACTTTGAGTACCTGGTCATGCCGTTCGGCCTCACAAACGCCCCCGCGACGTTCCAAGCATTAGTTAATGATGTCTTGCGGGATTTCCTGCACCGGTCGTCTTCGTATATCTAGACGATATACTCATCTTTTCTCCGGATCTTGAGACTCATGTCCGGCATGTACGTCAGGTCCTGCAGCGGTTGTTGGAGAACCGGCTGTTTGTGAAGGGCGAGAAGTGTGAGTTCCACCGCACCTCTTTGTCCTTCCTGGGGTTCATCATCTCCTCCAACTCCGTCGCTCCTGATCCGGCCAAGGTTGCGGCGGTGAGAGACTGGCCCCAACCCACAAGCCGTAGGAAGTTGCAACAGTTCCTAGGCTTTGCTAATTTCTACAGGAGGTTCATTAAGGGCTACAGTCAGGTAGCTAGCCCCCTGACAGCCCTGACCTCACCAAAAGTCCCCTTTACCTGGTCGGATCGGTGCGATGCCGCATTCAAGGAGTTGAAACGGCGCTTCTCGTTTGCACCTGTTCTGGTGCAGCCCGATCCTAGTCGTCAGTTAGTGGTTGAAGTGGACGCCTCGGACTCAGGGATAGGAGCCGTGCTGTCCCAAAGCGGGAAGACCGATAAGGTCCTTCACCCGTGTGCCTATTTTTCCCGCAGGTTGACCCCAGCCGAACGGAACTATGACGTCGGCAATCGAGAGCTCCTTGCGGTGAAAGAGGCTCTTGAGGAGTGGAGACATCTGTTGGAGGGAACGTCCGTGCCATTCACGGTTTTCACTGACCACCGGAACCTGGAGTATATCAGGACCGCCAAGCGGCTGAATCCCAGGCAAGCCCGCTGGTCACTGTTCTTCGGCCGTTTTGACTTCCGGATCACCTACCGTCCCGGGACCAAAAATCAAAGATTGGATGCTTTGTTCCGGGTACATGAAGAAGAGGTCAAAACGGAGCCGTCGGATCCCCCGGATCCCATCATCCCGGAGTCCGCTATCGTGGCGGCCCTCACCTGGGACGTGGAGAAGACCGTCCGGGAGGCCCTGACACGAGACCCGGACCCCGGAACCGGACCGAAGAACAAACTTTACGTCCCACCAGAAGCCAGGGCTGCAGTTTTGGACTTCTGTCACGGTTCTAAGCTCTCCTGTCATCCTGGGGTGCGAAGAACCGTGGCAGTCGTCCGGCAGCGCTTCTGGTGGGCGTCCCTGGAGGCCGACGTCCGGGGTTACATCCAGGCCTGTACCACCTGCGCCAGGGGCAAGGCCGACCACCGCAAGACATCGGGGTTGCTGCAGCCGCTGCCCGTGCCTCATCGCCCCTGGTCTCACATCGGCCTGGATTTTGTCACGGGTCTTCCGCCGTCCCAGGGAAACACTGTCATCCTCACGATAGTGGACCGATTCTCCAAGGCGGCCCACTTCGTGGCCCTCCCGAAGCTACCAACGGCCCAGGAGACAGCGGACCTCCTAGTCCACCACGTCGTCCGTCTGCATGGGATACCATCAGACATCGTCTCTGATCGCGGTCCCCAGTTCTCCTCGCATGTTTGGAGGAGCTTTTGCCGGGAACTGGGGGCCACGGTCAGTCTCTCGTCCGGGTATCACCCCCAGACCAACGGACAAGCAGAACGGGCCAACCAGGAGATGGAGCAGACCCTACGCTGTGTGACAGCCGCGCACCCGACGGCCTGAAGTACCCACCTGGCCTGGATCGAGTACGCCCACAACAGCCAAGTGTCATCAGCCACCGGCCTCTCCCCTTTCGAGGTGTGCTTGGGGTATCAACCCCCGTTGTTTCCGGTGGTTGAGGGGGAGGTCGGTGTGCCCTCGGTCCAGGCCCACCTACGGAAGTGCCGTCGGGTGTGGCGTGCCGCCCGTTCTGCTTTGTTGAGGGCCCGGACGAGGGCGAAGAACCATGCAGACCGGCGGCGGGCCCCGGCTCCCACGTATCGTCCTGGGCAGGAAGTGTGGTTGTCCACCAAGGACATTCCCCTTCAAGTGGACTCCCCAAAACTGCAAGAACGATACATCGGCCCGTACAAAATACTCAAGGTCATCAATCCCGCCGCAGTGAGGCTCCAGCTTCCGGCCTCACTGCGGATTCATCCAGTATTCCACGTTTCCAGGTTTAAACCCCATCACACCTCACCCCTCTGCACTCCAGGTCCGGCGCCACCTCCTGCCCGGATCATCGACGGAGGGCCGGCTTGGACCGTACGCCGGCTCCTCGACGTCCGACGGATGGGCCGGGGTTTTCAGTATCTGGTGGACTGGGAAGGGTACGGCCCCGAAGAACGCTCCTGGGTGAAGAAGGGCTTCATCCTGGACCCGGCCCTCCTGGCCGACTTCTACCGTCGCCACCCTGACAAACCCGGTCGTGCGCCAGGAGGCGCCCGTTGAGGGGGGGTCCTGTTGTGTGGGCCGCTGAAGAGGAGGTACTGCTGGCCCACCACCACTAGAGGGCGCCCTGCCTGGAGTGCGGGCTCCAGGCACCCGAGGGCGCTGCCGCCTTACGGGAGCAGCCAGGATGACAGCTGTCATCTATCACTGGAGACAGCTGATCCCAATCACCGAGGAGGTATATCAGCAGGACGGCATCTCCACCTCATTTGCCGAGATATCGCTCTACCAAGGAGGTAACGAACTCAGCCAGCCCTTCATCATTTGTGAAAGGAACGTATTTGATAAGTATCCTAGTTACTAGACAGTGTTGTTTTCTGATTAGAGGTGGAGGTGGTGTTTTCCACCCCACGTGTTGTTGGGTGCAGCCGCACCCACGTCTGACTGTGTCTGTTCCTCGCCAGCAGTACCGGATCCGACGAGCGGAGGCAGAGACCACCTGGGAGTTCGGGACTTGGCGGTTCCAGTATTCCCGGGGTTCGGTGGCAGAGGAAATCGGGTGGTTCCGGTTCGTCTTGGACAGACGTCTCCTATCGTCGAGCCTGCCCACACGACACCGTTGGAATTTAACTTGAGATCGAAATTGTGATTTGTTGTATTTGTTGTGCGTGTTCACAACAGTAAAGCCTTGTTATTTGACTTTCTTCATTGTCCGTTCATTTGCGCCCCCTGTTGTGGGTCCGTGTACTGACACTTTCCCAACACAGACAATGAACCATTAATAGATTCTGACATTTTATTGGATATGCAAAAACAGGCACCAGCGCAGGAACGACATTTGTGGTTGAAAAATGGGGCAACCCCAAACCCCAAAGGACTTTATTGTGTACATAACAAACCCATCCTACCCAAAAGCTTATTCAAAGCAGCCGCAATTGCAACGCATGGGTTAACGCATATGTCGACAGGGGGGATGGTATATATGGTAGACCAATACTTTACTACCTATGGATTTAATTTATACTCAAAATATTTTTGTAAAGCCTGTGTTACCTGATTGAAACACAACCCACAGGGAAATATAAGACCCCGGAGGGGGCAATTCCCAAAACCACAGTATCCTTTTCAAATTGTTCATATGGACTTTATTGAACTAAATCGATGTGGACCTTATCAATACTGTCTAGTATTAATTGATGCCTTTTCAAAATGGGTAGAAATTGTTCCATCACAAAAAGCAGATGCTTTAACAGTAGCAAAAGCATTGTGTAAGACAATTATTCCGTATTATGGAATACCAGAGACATTGTACAGTGATAATGGAACACATTTTGTAAATGAAGTTGTACAAAGAGTAGCAGAACACATGAAAATTAAGTTAAAACATCATTGTGCTTACCACCCACAAAGTGCAGGATTAGTGGAAAGGACAAATGGCACAATAAAAATAAGACTAAGGAAATGTATGGAAGAGACAAAACGAACCTGGATTGAATGTTTGGACCTAGTAAAATTGTATATGAGAATAACACCAACACCATTAGGTTTAACACCATTTGAGATACTTTATGGACGACCATATCGTCTACCAAGTTTTGACATGGATACTATAACAGCAGATGAGGAACATACACTAGCAGATTTTATGAAAAAGACATTAACACAGAAAGAGATAACTCAAATACATTTACTGCCGAATAATTTTGATCTCCCACAGGACGGCCTTCCAGTAGTCCAGCCAGGAGACTGGGTATTCATCAGAGTGATTAAGAGGAAGAACTGGTCCAGTCCTCATTGGGAAGGTCCATACCAAGTGCTGTTAACAACACCAACTGCAGTAAATAGCAGAGAGATCAACGTGGATACATCTAAGTCACTGTAAGATACAGCGTGTGTTGGCTGCCTCCACAGTGTAAGGGGAAGTCTGGCTACAAAGGGAATCTGTTTAATTAGCAATAGATTGTCTCAACGCCAGTGAAGCAGGGAGATCCTTGCACTATTAGGTGAGGTTGGTTAACAACACTGTATCCTAGCAATCATGACTGAACTACAGCAGACCCCGGAGCGGCGTGCTCAGCGCCGCCGCTGCCGGACTGTTGGTAGGGCAGCCGGTTGCGTTGTGATCTTAGTTTGTTTCGTGCTCCTCGGATTCCTGGCCTGGTGGTTGACCCAAGAATTGCAGCTCACTGTGGACCGAGCCAGAGAACAACAGAAGCAACATCAGAAGAGGTTTATTCATAATGTGAATGAGACAGATGGACACCCTCATATATACCATACTAATATGTGGTACAGATATGTTCATTTATTGGCTATGGAATTACATGTTACTAATTGTTATGTTTGTTCGCAAATGCCTATATCCTCAACACACCCAGCTCTGACGGCTAAACCGTACCCTGCTAGGGTGACAGAATGTCTTATCATACGGATGCATAATCAAACTGTATTTCGGGGGCAACAGTTCTCAGCAAATCTGACAAGACGTAACACCACTTGCCTCAGTGCAACCACTTATATGATAGGGATTTCAACAGAAGACGTACAAGCGTGCCCAAGTGCTGCTCCATTGACTGGACTGAAGGGAAATGCAAAAATATCATCACATGTTAAATTGTCATCACAACGGCCATTCCCGATTTGCTTTTACGGGACAGGGAATAAAACTGTAAGTAAAATTAAGAAACGTCTGTGTACCCAAACGTATGTTTTATCAAATAATTTAAGCCTAACCAAAACATATTATGTGGATGGTACTTATCTTCATCACATTGGACGGGGATGTAATTATACAGGCTCCTGTCCATGGGGAACGGATGAATCATGTGCTTATGTTAGTAAGTTTTTGCTACCACCTGTAAATGGTACTCTGTTGTATGATGACATCTATTGGCTTTGTGGTTCCAGACTGTACATGAGTCTCCCACCAAATTGGGGTGGTGTGTGTGCACCTACCCAGGTGACTGACCATACATATGTGGTAGTGCCAAGGACCTCCACAGAGAAGAATGGCAGCACCAGAGGGAGGAGATCGATATACCCAGATGTGTTACCACATGATCACATGTGGGGCTCGGATGTACCAAAGGACCAAAAATTGTGGTCTGTAGGAGATAAAATAGCACATTCATTGTTCCCCTGGATAGGAGTGGTAAATAATTCATTAATGATTGAAACTCTGAATTATCGATTGGGTCTGTTCATGAATGTAACTGAGAAAATAGTAGCAGCTCAAAATACTGAAATAGATGCTTTACGTACCATGGTGATGCAAAATCGCATGGTTTTAGACTTGCTTACTGGTTCACAGGGAGGAGTTTGTGTTCTGCCGAACACAACATGCTGTACTTTCATCCCAGACTGCATTCATTCAGTGGATGTGCAGGACGCATTGGAAGAGCTGAATAAACTTCGTGATGCAATGGCAGTTACTATTGAAAATGGTGACACCAGTTATTATAGTCCTAATTCTGATTGGACTTTGCATGTGTTGTGTGATCCCTTGTATCAACTTGTACTTTAGGAAACAGGAGGAAAGTAAGGAGATGCAATCCCTGCATATGCCAAAAAAGCAGGGTATGTACTTTAGGAAACAGCAGGCAAGTAAGGAGAGGCAATACCCGCCTCTGCTGAAAAAGCAGAAGACCCGCTTCAAGAATTACCAGGAACGCAAGGAACAGCAATATCAGTTTCTGCTGATAAAGAGGGGTATTTGCTTTAGGAATGAGCAGGAAAGTAAAGACTTGCAATCCCTGCATATGCCAAAAGACGAGGGTATGTACTTTAGGAAACAGCAGGCAAGTAAGGAGAGGCAATACCCGATTGTGTTGAAAAAGAAGAAGACCCGCTTCAAGAAAGACCAGGAACGCAAGGAGAAGCAATATCAGTTTTAGCTGAAAAAGAGGGGTATTTGCTTTAGGAAAGAGCAGGAAAGTAAGGAGATGCAATGCCTGCATATGCCAAAAAAGCAGGGTATGTACTTTAGGAAACAGCAGGCAAGTAAGGAGAGGCAATACCCATATGTGCTGAAAAAGCAGAACACCCGCTTCAAGAAAGACCAGGAACGCAAGGAACAGCAATATCAGTTTTTGGTGAAAAAGAGGGGTATTTGCTTTAGGAAAGAGCAGGAAAGTAAGGAGATGCAATCCCTGCACATGTCAAAAAAGCATGAAACCCGCTACAGGAAATAGTTCAAGGAGGCTCAGTTAAACCAACAGCTAGAAGAAATGGATGTCAGCTTCCAGAACCTTGTGATTGATAAGGATGCCAACATGTACTTTAGAAAACAGCAGGCAAGTAAGGAGAGGCAATCCCTTCATATGCCAAAAAAGCAGGGTATGTACTTTAGGAAACAGCAGGCAAGTAAGAAGAGGCAATACCCGCCTGTGCTGAAAAAGCAGAAGAGCCGCTTCAAGAAAGACCAGGAACGCAAGGAACAGCAATATCAGTTTTTGGTGAAAAAGAGGGGTATTTGCTTTAGGAAAGAGCAGGAAAGTAAGGAGATGCAATCCCTGCATATGCCAAAAAAGCAGCGTATGTACTTTAGGAAACAGCAGGAAAGTAAGGAGATGCAATCCCTGCATATGCCAGAAAAGCAGGGTATGTACTATAGGAAACAGCAGGCAAGTAAGGAGAGGCAATACCCGCCTGTGCTGAAAAAGCAGAAGACCTGCTCAAGAAAGACCAGGAAGGCAAGGAACAGCAATATCAGTTTTTGCTGAAAAAGAGGGGTATTTGCTTTAGGAAAGAGCAGGAAAGTAAGGAGATGCAATCCCTGCATATGCCAAAAAAGCAGGGTATGTACTTTAGGAAACAGCAGGCAAGTAAGGAGAGGCAGTCACTGCATATGCCAAAAAAGCAGGGTATGTACTTTACGAAACAGCAGGAAAGTAAGGAGATGCAATCCCTGCATATGCCGAAAAAGCAGGGTATGTACTTTAGGAAACAGCAGGAAAGTAAGGAGATGCAATCCCTGCATATGCCAGAAAAGCAGGGTATATACTTTAGGAAACAATAGGAAAGTAAGGAGATGCAATCCCTGCATATGCCAGAAAAGCAGGGTATGTACTTTAGGAAAAAGCAGACAAAGAACGAGAGGCAATACCCGCCTGTGCTGAAAAAGCAGAAGACCTGCTTCAAGATAGACAAGGAACGCAAGGAACAGCAATTTCAGTTTTAGCTGAAAAAGAGGGGTATTTGCTTTAGTAAAGAGCAGGAAAGTAAGGAGATGTAATCCCTGCATATGCCAAAAAAAGCAGGGTATGTACTTTAGGAAACAGCAGGCAAGTAAGGAGAGGCAATACCTGCCTGTGCTGAAAAAGCAGAAGACCCGCTTCAAGAAAGACCAGGAATGCAAGGAACAGCAATATCAGTTTTTGGTGAAAACGAGGGGTATTTGATTTAGGAAAGAGCAGGAAAGTAGGGAGATACAATCCCTGCATATGCCAGAAAAGCAGGGTATATATAGTTTTGGAAACAGTCGGAAAGTAAGGAGATGCAATACCTGCCTGTGCTGAAAAAGCAGAAGACCTGCTTCAAGAAAGACCAGGAACGCAAGGAACAGCAATATCAGTTTTTGGTGAAAAAATAGGGGTATTTGCTTTAGGAAAGAGCAGGAAAGTAAGGAGATGCAATCCCTGCATATGCCAAAAAAGCAGGGTATGTACTTTAGGAAACAGTAGGCAAGTAAGGAGAGGCAATACCCATATGTGTTGAAAAAGCAGAAGACCTGCTTCAAGAAAGACCATGAACGCAAGGAACAGCAATATCAGTTTTTGTTGAAAAAGAGGGGTATTTTGCTTTACGAAAGAGCAGGAAAGTAAGGAGATGCAATCTCTGCATATGCCAAAAAAGCAGGGTATGTACTTTAGGAAAAAGCAGGAAAGTAAGGAGATGCAATCCCTGCACATGCCAAAAAAGCATGAAACACGCTACAGGAAAGAGTTCAAGGAGGCTCAGTTAAACCAACAGCTAGAAGAAATGGATGTCAGCTTCCAGAACCTTGTGATTGATAAGGATGGAAACATGTACTTTAGAAAATAGCAGGCAAGTAAGGAGAGGCAATCCCTGCATATGCCAAAAAAGCAGGGTATGTACTTTAGGAAACAGCAGGCAAGTAAGAAGAGGCAATACCCGCCTGTGCTGAAAAAGCAGAAGAGCCGCTTCATGAAAGACCAGGAACGCAAGGAACAGCAATATCAGTTTTTGGTGAAAAAGAAGGGTATTTGCTTTAGGAAAGAGCAGGAAAGTAAGGAGATGCAATCCCTGCACATGCCAAAAAAGCATGAAACCCGCTACAGGAAAGAGTTCAAGGAGGCTCAGTTAAACCAACATCTAGAAGAAATGGATGTCAGCTTCCAGAACCTTGTGATTGATAAGGTTGATAAGGATGCCAACATGTACTTTAGAAAACAGCAGGCAAGTAAGGAGAGGCAATCCCTGCATATGCCAAAAAAGCAGGGTATGTACTTTCGGAAACAGCAGGAAAGTAAGAAGAGGCAATACCCGCCTGTGCTGAAAAAGCAGAAGAGCCGCATCAAGAAAGACCAGGAACGCAATGAACAGCAATATCAGTTTTTGGTGAAAAAGAGGGGTATTTCCTTTAGGAAAGAGCAGGAAAGTAAGGAGATGCAATCCCTGCACATGCCAAAAAAGCATGAAACCCGCTACAGGAAAGAGTTCAAGGAGGCTCAGTTAAACCAACAGCTAGAAGAAATGGATGTCAGCTTCCAGAACCTTGTGATTGATAAGGATGCCAACATGTACTTTAGAAAACAGCAGGCAAGTAAGGAGAGGCAATCCCTGCATATGCCAAAAAAGCAGGGTATGTACTTTAGGAAACAGCAGGCAAGTAAAGAGAGGCAATCCCTGCATATGCCAGAAAAGCAGGGTATGTACTATAGGAAACAGCAGGCAAGTAAGGAGAGGCAATACCCGCCTGTGCTGAAAAAGCAGAAGACCTGCTCAAGAAAGACCAGGAACGCAAGGAACAGCAATATCAGTTTTTGCTGAAAAAGAGGGGTATTTGCTTTAGGAAAGAGCAGGAAAGTAAGGAGATGCAATCCCTGCATATGCCAAAAAAGCAGGGTATGTACTTTAGGAAACAGCAGGTAAGTAAGGAGATGCAATCCCTGCATATTCCAGAAAAGCAGGGTATGTACTTTAGGAAACAGCAGGCAAGTAAGGAGAGGCAATACCCGCCTGTGCTGAAAAATCAGAAGACCCGCTTCATGAAAGACCAGGAACGCAAGGAACAGCAATATCAGTTTTTAGTGAAAAAGAGGGGTATTTGCTTTAGGAAAGAGCAGGAAAGTAAGGAGATGCAATCCCTGCACATGCCAAAAAAGCATGAAACCCGCTACAGGAAAGAGTTCAAGGAGGCTCAGTTAAACCAACAGCTAGAAGAAATGGATGTCAGCTTCCAGAACCTTGTGATTGATAAGGATGCCAACATGTACTTTAGAAAACAGCAGGCAAGTAAGGAGAGGCAATCCCTGCATATACCAAAAAAGCAGGGTATGTACTTTAGGAAACAGCAGGCAAGTAAGAAGAGGCAATACCCACCTGTGCTGAAAAAGCAGAAGAGCCGCTTCAAGAAAGACCAGGAACGCAAGGATCAGCAATATCAGTTTTTGGTAAAAAAGAGGGGTATTTGCTTTAGGAAAGAGCAGGAAAGTAAGGAGATGCAATCCCTGCATATGCCAAAATAGCAGGGTATGTACTTTAGGAAACAGCAGGCAAGTAAGGAGAGGCAGTCACTGCATATGCCAAAAAAGCAGGGTATGTACTTTACGAAACAGCAGGAAAGTAAGGAGATGCAATCCCTGCATATGCCGAAAAAGCAGGGTATGTACTTTAGGAAACAGCAGGAAAGTAAGGAGATGCAATCCCTGCATATGCCAGAAAAGCAGGGTATATACTTTAGGAAACAATAGGAAAGTAAGGAGATGCAATCCCTGCATATGCCAGAAAAGCAGGGTATGTACTTTAGGAAAAAGCAGACAAAGAAGGAGAGGCAATACCCGCCTGTGCTGAAAAAGCAGAAGACCTGCTTCAAGATAGACAAGGAACGCAAGGAACAGCAATTTCAGTTTTAGCTGAAAAAGAGGGGTATTTGCTTTAGTAAAGAGCAGGAAAGTAAGGAGATGTAATCCCTGCATATGCCAAAAAAGCAGGGTATGTACTTTAGGAAACAGCAGGCAAGTAAGGAGAGGCAATACCTGCCTGTGCTGAAAAAGCAGAAGACCCGCTTCAAGAAAGACCAGGAATGCAAGGAACAGCAATATCAGTTTTTGGTGAAAACGAGGGGTATTTGATTTAGGAAAGAGCAGGAAAGTAAGGAGATACAATCCCTGCATATGCCAGAAAAGCAGGGTATATACTTTTGGAAACAGTCGGAAAGTAAGGAGATGCAATACCTGCCTGTGCTGAAAAAGCAGAAGACCCGCTTCAAGAAAGACCAGGAATGCAAGGAACAGCAATATCAGTTTTTGGTGAAAAAGAGGGGTATTTGCTTTAGGAAAGAGCAGGAAGGTAAGGAGATGCAATTCCTGCATATACCAAAAAAGCAGGGTATGTACTTTAGGAAACAGCAGGCACGTAAGGAGAGGCAATACCTGCCTGTGCTGAAAAAGCAGAAGACCTGCTTCAAGAAAGACCAGGAACGCAAGGAACAGCAATATCAGTTTTTGGTGAAAAATAGGGGTATTTGCTTTAGGAAAGAGCAGGAAAGTAAGGAGATGCAATCCCTGCATATGCCAAAAAAGCAGGGTATATACTTTAGGAAACAGTAGGCAAGTAAGGAGAGGCAATACCCATATGTGTTGAAAAAGCAGAAGACCTGCTTCAAGAAAGACCATGAACGCAAGGAACAGCAATATCAGTTTTTGTTGAAAAAGAGGGGTATTTTGCTTTACGAAAGAGCAGGAAAGTAAGGAGATGCAATCTCTGCATATGCCAAAAAAGCAGGGTATGTACTTTAGGAAAAAGCAGGAAAGTAAGGAGATGCAATCCCTGCACATGCCAAAAAAGCATGAAACACGCTACAGGAAAGAGTTCAAGGAGGCTCAGTTAAACCAACAGCTAGAAGAAATGGATGTCAGCTTCCAGAACCTTGTGATTGATAAGGATGGAAACATGTACTTTAGAAAATAGCAGGCAAGTAAGGAGAGGCAATCCCTGCATATGCCAAAAAAGCAGGGTATGTACTTTAGGAAACAGCAGGCAAGTAAGAAGAGGCAATACCCGCCTGTGCTGAAAAAGCAGAAGAGCCGCTTCAAGAAAGACCAGGAACGCAAGGAACAGCAATATCAGTTTTTGGTGAAAAAGAAGGGTATTTGCTTTAGGAAAGAGCAGGAAAGTAAGGAGATGCAATCCCTGCACATGCCAAAAAAGCATGAAACCCGCTACAGGAAAGAGTTCAAGGAGGCTCAGTTAAACCAACATCTAGAAGAAATGGATGTCAGCTTCCAGAACCTTGTGATTGATAAGGTTGATAAGGATGCCAACATGTACTTTAGAAAACAGCAGGCAAGTAAGGAGAGGCAATCCCTGCATATGCCAAAAAAGCAGGGTATGTACTTTCGGAAACAGCAGGAAAGTAAGAAGAGGCAATACCCGCCTGTGCTGAAAAAGCAGAAGAGCCGCATCAAGAAAGACCAGGAACGCAATGAACAGCAATATCAGTTTTTGGTGAAAAAGAGGGGTATTTCCTTTAGGAAAGAGCAGGAAAGTAAGGAGATGCAATCCCTGCACATGCCAAAAAAGCATGAAACCCGCTACAGGAAAGAGTTCAAGGAGGCTCAGTTAAACCAACAGCTAGAAGAAATGGATGTCAGCTTCCAGAACCTTGTGATTGATAAGGATGCTAACATGTACTTTAGAAAACAGCAGGCAAGTAAGGAGAGGCAATCCCTGCATATGCCAAAAAAGTAGGCTATGTACTTTAGGAAACAGCAGGCAAGTAAGGAGAGGCAATACCCACCTGTGCTGAAAAATCAGAAGACCCGCTTCATGAAATACCAATAATGCAAGGAACAGCAATATCAGTTTTTGGTGAAAAAGAGGGGTATTTGCTTTAGGAAAGAGCAGGAAAGTAAGGAGATGCAATCCCTGCATATGCCAAAAAAGCATGAAACCCGCTACAGGAAAGAGTTCAAGGAGGCTCAGTTAAACCAACATCTAGAAGAAATGGATGTCAGCTTCCAGAACCTTGTGATTGATAAGGTTGATAAGGATGCCAACGTGTACTTTAGAAAACAGCAGGCAAGTAAGGAGAGGCAATCCCTGCATATACCAAAAAAGCAGGGTATGTACTTTAGGAAACAGCAGGCAAGTAAGAAGAGGCAATACCCGCCTGTGCTGAAAAAGCAGAAGAGCCGCTTCAAGAAAGACCAGGAACGCAAGGATCAGCAATATCAGTTTTTGGTAAAAAAGAGGGGTATTTGCTTTAGGAAAGAGCAGGAAAGTAAGGAGATGCAATCCCTGCATATGCCAAAATAGCAGGGTATGTACTTTAGGAAACAGCAGGCAAGTAAGGAGAGGCAGTCACTGCATATGCCAAAAAAGCAGGGTATGTACTTTACGAAACAGCAGGAAAGTAAGGAGATGCAATCCCTGCATATGCCGAAAAAGCAGGGTATGTACTTTAGGAAACAGCAGGAAAGTCAGGAGATGCAATCCCTGCATATGCCAGAAAAGCAGGGTATATACTTTAGGAAACAATAGGAAAGTAAGGAGATGCAATCCCTGCATATGCCAGAAAAGCAGGGTATGTACTTTAGGAAAAAGCAGACAAAGAAGGAGAGGCAATACCCGCCTGTGCTGAAAAAGCAGAAGACCTGCTTCAAGATAGACAAGGAACGCAAGGAACAGCAATTTCAGTTTTAGCTGAAAAAGAGGGGTATTTGCTTTAGTAAAGAGCAGGAAAGTAAGGAGATGTAATCCCTGCATATGCCAAAAAAGCAGGGTATGTACTTTAGGAAACAGCAGGCAAGTAAGGAGAGGCAATACCTGCCTGTGCTGAAAAAGCAGAAGACCCGCGTCAAGAAAGACCAGGAATGCAAGGAACAGCAATATCAGTTTTTGGTGAAAACGAGGGGTATTTGATTTAGGAAAGAGCAGGAAAGTAAGGAGATACAATCCCTGCATATGCCAGAAAAGCAGGATATATACTTTTGGAAACAGTCGGAAAGTAAGGAGATGCAATACCTGCCTGTGCTGAAAAAGCAGAAGACCCGCTTCAAGAAAGACCAGGAATGCAAGGAACAGCAATATCAGTTTTTGGTGAAAAAGAGGGGTATTTGCTTTAGGAAAGAGCAGGAAAGTAAGGAGATGCAATTCCTGCATATACCAAAAAGCAGGGTATGTACTTTAGGAAACAGCAGGCACGTAAGGAGAGGCAATACCTGCCTGTGCTGAAAAAGCAGAAGACCTGCTTCAAGAAAGACCAGGAACGCAAGGAACAGCAATATCAGTTTTTGGTGAAAAATAGGGGTATTTGCTTTAGGAAAGAGCAGGCAAGTAAGGAGATGCAATCCCTGCATATGCCAAAAAAGCAGGGTATGTACTTTAGGAAACAGTAGGCAAGTAAGGAGAGGCAATACCCATATGTGTTGAAAAAGCAGAAGACCTGCTTCAAGAAAGACCATGAACGCAAGGAACAGCAATATCAGTTTTTGTTGAAAAAGAGGGGTATTTTGCTTTACGAAAGAGCAGGAAAGTAAGGAGATGCAATCCCTGCACATGCCAAAAAAGCATGAAACACGCTACAGGAAAGAGTTCAAGGAGGCTCAGTTAAACCAACAGCTAGAAGAAATGGATGTCAGCTTCCAGAACCTTGTGATTGATAAGGATGGAAACATGTACTTTAGAAAATAGCAGGCAAGTAAGGAGAGGCAATCCCTGCATATGCCAAAAAAGCAGGGTATGTACTTTAGGAAACAGCAGGCAAGTAAGAAGAGGCAATACCCGCCTGTGCTGAAAAAGCAGAAGAGCCGCTTCAAGAAAGACCAGGAACGCAAGGAACAGCAATATCAGTTTTTGGTGAAAAAGAAGGGTATTTGCTTTAGGAAAGAGCAGGAAAGTAAGGAGATGCAATCCCTGCACATGCCAAAAAAGCATGAAACCCGCTACAGGAAAGAGTCCAAGGAGGCTCAGTTAAACCAACATCTAGAAGAAATGGATGTCAGCTTCCAGAACCTTGTGATTGATAAGGTTGATAAGGATGCCAACATGTACTTTAGAAAACAGCAGGCAAGTAAGGAGAGGCAATCCCTGCATATGCCAAAAAAGCAGGGTATGTACTTTCGGAAACAGCAGGAAAGTAAGAAGAGGCAATACCCGCCTGTGCTGAAAAAGCAGAAGAGCCGCATCAAGAAAGACCAGGAACGCAATGAACAGCAATATCAGTTTTTGGTGAAAAAGAGGGGTATTTGCTTTAGTAAAGAGCAGGAAAGTAAGGAGATGTAATCCCTGCATATGCCAAAAAAGCAGGGTATGTACTTTAGGAAACAGCAGGCAAGTAAGGAGAGGCAATACCTGCCTGTGCTGAAAAAGCAGAAGACCCGCGTCAAGAAAGACCAGGAATGCAAGGAACAGCAATATCAGTTTTTGGTGAAAACGAGGGGTATTTGATTTAGGAAAGAGCAGGAAAGTAAGGAGATACAATCCCTGCATATGCCAGAAAAGCAGGGTATATACTTTTGGAAACAGTCGGAAAGTAAGGAGATGCAATACCTGCCTGTGCTGAAAAAGCAGAAGACCCGCTTCAAGAAAGACCAGGAATGCAAGGAACAGCAATATCAGTTTTTGGTGAAAAAGAGGGGTATTTGCTTTAGGAAAGAGCAGGAAAGTAAGGAGATGCAATTCCTGCATATACCAAAAAAGCAGGGTATGTACTTTAGGAAACAGCAGGCACGTAAGGAGAGGCAATACCTGCCTGTGCTGAAAAAGCAGAAGACCTGCTTCAAGAAAGACCAGGAACGCAAGGAACAGCAATATCAGTTTTTGGTGAAAAATAGGGGTATTTGCTTTAGGAAAGAGCAGGAAAGTAAGGAGATGCAATCCCTGCATATGCCAAAAAAGCAGGGTATGTACTTTAGGAAACAGTAGGCAAGTAAGGAGAGGCAATACCCATATGTGTTGAAAAAGCAGAAGACCTGCTTCAAGAAAGACCATGAACGCAAGGAACAGCAATATCAGTTTTTGTTGAAAAAGAGGGGTATTTTGCTTTACGAAAGAGCAGGAAAGTAAGGAGATGCAATCCCTGCACATGCCAAAAAAGCATGAAACACGCTACAGGAAAGAGTTCAAGGAGGCTCAGTTAAACCAACAGCTAGAAGAAATGGATGTCAGCTTCCAGAACCTTGTGATTGATAAGGATGGAAACATGTACTTTAGAAAATAGCAGGCAAGTAAGGAGAGGCAATCCCTGCATATGCCAAAAAAGCAGGGTATGTACTTTAGGAAACAGCAGGCAAGTAAGAAGAGGCAATACCCGCCTGTGCTGAAAAAGCAGAAGAGCCGCTTCAAGAAAGACCAGGAACGCAAGGAACAGCAATATCAGTTTTTGGTGAAAAAGAAGGGTATTTGCTTTAGGAAAGAGCAGGAAAGTAAGGAGATGCAATCCCTGCACATGCCAAAAAAGCATGAAACCCGCTACAGGAAAGAGTCCAAGGAGGCTCAGTTAAACCAACATCTAGAAGAAATGGATGTCAGCTTCCAGAACCTTGTGATTGATAAGGTTGATAAGGATGCCAACATGTACTTTAGAAAACAGCAGGCAAGTAAGGAGAGGCAATCCCTGCATATGCCAAAAAAGCAGGGTATGTACTTTCGGAAACAGCAGGAAAGTAAGAAGAGGCAATACCCGCCTGTGCTGAAAAAGCAGAAGAGCCGCATCAAGAAAGACCAGGAACGCAATGAACAGCAATATCAGTTTTTGGTGAAAAAGAGGGGTATTTCCTTTAGGAAAGAGCAGGAAAGTAAGGAGATGCAATCCCTGCACATGCCAAAAAAGCATGAAACCCGCTACAGGAAAGAGTTCAAGGAGGCTCAGTTAAACCAACAGCTAGAAGAAATGGATGTCAGCTTCCAGAACCTTGTGATTGATAAGGATGCCAACATGTACTTTAGAAAACAGCAGGCAAGTAAGGAGAGGCAATCCCTGCATATGCCAAAAAAGCAGGGTATGTACTTTAGGAAACAGCAGGCAAGTAAAGAGAGGCAATCCCTGCATATGCCAGAAAAGCAGGGTATGTACTATAGGAAACAGCAGGCAAGTAAGGAGAGGCAATACCCGCCTGTGCTGAAAAAGCAGAAGACCTGCTCAAGAAAGACCAGGAACGCAAGGAACAGCAATATCAGTTTTTGCTGAAAAAGAGGGGTATTTGCTTTAGGAAAGAGCAGGAAAGTAAGGAGATGCAATCCCTGCATATGCCAAAAAAGCAGGGTATGTACTTTAGGAAACAGCAGGTAAGTAAGGAGATGCAATCCCTGCATATTCCAGAAAAGCAGGGTATGTACTTTAGGAAACAGCAGGCAAGTAAGGAGAGGCAATACCCGCCTGTGCTGAAAAATCAGAAGACCCGCTTCATGAAAGACCAGGAACGCAAGGAACAGCAATATCAGTTTTTAGTGAAAAAGAGGGGTATTTGCTTTAGGAAAGAGCAGGAAAGTAAGGAGATGCAATCCCTGCACATGCCAAAAAAGCATGAAACCCGCTACAGGAAAGAGTTCAAGGAGGCTCAGTTAAACCAACAGCTAGAAGAAATGGATGTCAGCTTCCAGAACCTTGTGATTGATAAGGATGCCAACATGTACTTTAGAAAACAGCAGGCAAGTAAGGAGAGGCAATCCCTGCATATACCAAAAAAGCAGGGTATGTACTTTAGGAAACAGCAGGCAAGTAAGAAGAGGCAATACCCGCCTGTGCTGAAAAAGCAGAAGAGCCGCTTCAAGAAAGACCAGGAACGCAAGGATCAGCAATATCAGTTTTTGGTAAAAAAGAGGGGTATTTGCTTTAGGAAAGAGCAGGAAAGTAAGGAGATGCAATCCCTGCATATGCCAAAATAGCAGGGTATGTACTTTAGGAAACAGCAGGCAAGTAAGGAGAGGCAGTCACTGCATATGCCAAAAAAGCAGGGTATGTACTTTACGAAACAGCAGGAAAGTAAGGAGATGCAATCCCTGCATATGCCGAAAAAGCAGGGTATGTACTTTAGGAAACAGCAGGAAAGTAAGGAGATGCAATCCCTGCATATGCCAGAAAAGCAGGGTATATACTTTAGGAAACAATAGGAAAGTAAGGAGATGCAATCCCTGCATATGCCAGAAAAGCAGGGTATGTACTTTAGGAAAAAGCAGACAAAGAAGGAGAGGCAATACCCGCCTGTGCTGAAAAAGCAGAAGACCTGCTTCAAGATAGACAAGGAACGCAAGGAACAGCAATTTCAGTTTTAGCTGAAAAAGAGGGGTATTTGCTTTAGTAAAGAGCAGGAAAGTAAGGAGATGTAATCCCTGCATATGCCAAAAAAGCAGGGTATGTACTTTAGGAAACAGCAGGCAAGTAAGGAGAGGCAATACCTGCCTGTGCTGAAAAAGCAGAAGACCCGCTTCAAGAAAGACCAGGAATGCAAGGAACAGCAATATCAGTTTTTGGTGAAAACGAGGGGTATTTGATTTAGGAAAGAGCAGGAAAGTAAGGAGATACAATCCCTGCATATGCCAGAAAAGCAGGGTATATACTTTTGGAAACAGTCGGAAAGTAAGGAGATGCAATACCTGCCTGTGCTGAAAAAGCAGAAGACCCGCTTCAAGAAAGACCAGGAATGCAAGGAACAGCAATATCAGTTTTTGGTGAAAAAGAGGGGTATTTGCTTTAGGAAAGAGCAGGAAAGTAAGGAGATGCAATTCCTGCATATACCAAAAGAGCAGGGTATGTACTTTAGGAAACAGCAGGCACGTAAGGAGAGGCAATACCTGCCTGTGCTGAAAAAGCAGAAGACCTGCTTCAAGAAAGACCAGGAACGCAAGGAACAGCAAAATCAGTTTTTGGTGAAAAATAGGGGTATTTGCTTTAGGAAAGAGCAGGAAAGTAAGGAGATGCAATCCCTGCATATGCCAAAAAAGCAGGGTATGTACTTTAGGAAACAGTAGGCAAGTAAGGAGAGGCAATACCCATATGTGTTGAAAAAGCAGAAGACCTGCTTCAAGAAAGACCATGAACGCAAGGAACAGCAATATCAGTTTTTGTTGAAAAAGAGGGGTATTTTGCTTTACGAAAGAGCAGGAAAGTAAGGAGATGCAATCTCTGCATATGCCAAAAAAGCAGGGTATGTACTTTAGGAAAAAGCAGGAAAGTAAGGAGATGCAATCCCTGCACATGCCAAAAAAGCATGAAACACGCTACAGGAAAGAGTTCAAGGAGGCTCAGTTAAACCAACAGCTAGAAGAAATGGATGTCAGCTTCCAGAACCTTGTGATTGATAAGGATGGAAACATGTACTTTAGAAAATAGCAGGCAAGTAAGGAGAGGCAATCCCTGCATATGCCAAAAAAGCAGGGTATGTACTTTAGGAAACAGCAGGCAAGTAAGAAGAGGCAATACCCGCCTGTGCTGAAAAAGCAGAAGAGCCGCTTCAAGAAAGACCAGGAACGCAAGGAACAGCAATATCAGTTTTTGGTGAAAAAGAAGGGTATTTGCTTTAGGAAAGAGCAGGAAAGTAAGGAGATGCAATCCCTGCACATGCCAAAAAAGCATGAAACCCGCTACAGGAAAGAGTTCAAGGAGGCTCAGTTAAACCAACATCTAGAAGAAATGGATGTCAGCTTCCAGAACCTTGTGATTGATAAGGTTGATAAGGATGCCAACATGTACTTTAGAAAACAGCAGGCAAGTAAGGAGAGGCAATCCCTGCATATGCCAAAAAAGCAGGGTATGTACTTTCGGAAACAGCAGGAAAGTAAGAAGAGGCAATACCCGCCTGTGCTGAAAAAGCAGAAGAGCCGCATCAAGAAAGACCAGGAACGCAATGAACAGCAATATCAGTTTTTGGTGAAAAAGAGGGGTATTTCCTTTAGGAAAGAGCAGGAAAGTAAGGAGATGCAATCCCTGCACATGCCAAAAAAGCATGAAACCCGCTACAGGAAAGAGTTCAAGGAGGCTCAGTTAAACCAACAGCTAGAAGAAATGGATGTCAGCTTCCAGAACCTTGTGATTGATAAGGATGCCAACATGTACTTTAGAAAACAGCAGGCAAGTAAGGAGAGGCAATCCCTGCATATGCCAAAAAAGCAGGCTATGTACTTTAGGAAACAGCAGGCAAGTAAGGAGAGGCAATACCCACCTGTGCTGAAAAATCAGAAGACCCGCTTCATGAAATACCAATAATGCAAGGAACAGCAATATCAGTTTTTGGTGAAAAAGAGGGGTATTTGCTTTAGGAAAGAGCAGGAAAGTAAGGAGATGCAATCCCTGCATATGCCAAAAAAGCATGAAACCCGCTACAGGAAAGAGTTCAAGGAGGCTCAGTTAAACCAACATCTAGAAGAAATGGATGTCAGCTTCCAGAACCTTGTGATTGATAAGGTTGATAAGGATGCCAACGTGTACTTTAGAAAACAGCAGGCAAGTAAGGAGAGGCAATCCCTGCATATACCAAAAAAGCAGGGTATGTACTTTAGGAAACAGCAGGCAAGTAAGAAGAGGCAATACCCGCCTGTGCTGAAAAAGCAGAAGAGCCGCTTCAAGAAAGACCAGGAACGCAAGGATCAGCAATATCAGTTTTTGGTAAAAAAGAGGGGTATTTGCTTTAGGAAAGAGCAGGAAAGTAAGGAGATGCAATCCCTGCACATGCCAAAATAGCAGGGTATGTACTTTAGGAAACAGCAGGCAAGTAAGGAGAGGCAGTCACTGCATATGCCAAAAAAGCAGGGTATGTACTTTACGAAACAGCAGGAAAGTAAGGAGATGCAATCCCTGCATATTGTTGTGAAAGTGTAGGAACACGGACCCACAACAGGGGGCGCAATGAACGGACAATGGAGGAAGTAAAAAACAAGATTTACTACTGAAACAAGCACGAGTAGTATAACAAACACAATGTTTAGGGTCGAACCCGCTTGGTGTCGTGTGGGCAGGCTCGAAGATAGGAGACGTCCGTGTCAGTCGAACCGGAACCACCCAGATCTCCACTGCCACCGAACCCCGGAAATACTGGAACCGCCAAGTCCCGAATTCCCAGGTGGCCACTGCCTCCGCTCGTCGGATCCGGTACTGCTGGCAGGAGAGAGCAACAACACACAGGAGTGGATGAACGCACCCAGTACAGAGAGGGGAGAAGCCGCCTCCACCTCTTGGCAAAGTTCAGCAGGAATGTGAGTACTTATCCAAAGAAGGAGGTTCTCAGTAGTCACCAGTCCTGAAAGGTTTAACAAGTTTATCAATCACAGAATATGCTGCAGAGAATGTTACCTTGGTCTTAGGCGATATCTCGGCACTGAGGTGGAGACGCCGTCCTCCTGATATACCTCGGTGCTGAGTAGAAACAGCTGTGTTTGGTGATGGGTGACAGCTGTCACCCAGATTACTCCCATGATGCGGTAGCGCCCTCTGGTGCCTGGAGCCCGCACTCCAGGCAGGGCGCCCTCTGGTGGTGGTGGGCCAGCAGTACCTCCTCTTCAGCGGCCCACACAACACATATGCCGAAAAAGCAGGGTATGTACTTTAGGAAACAGCAGGAAAGTAAGGAGATGCAATCCCTGCACATGCCAAAAAAGCAGGGTATGTACTTTAGGAAAAAGCAGACAAAGAAGGAGAGGCAATACCCGCCTGTGCTGAAAAAGCAGAAGACCCGCTTCAGATGCAATCCCTGCATATGCCAGAAAAGCAGGGTATGTACTTTAGGAAAAAGCAGACAAAGAAGGAGAGGCAATACCCGCCTGTGCTGAAAAAGCAGAAGACCTGCTTCAAGATAGACAAGGAACGCAAGGAACAGCAATTTCAGTTTTAGCTGAAAAGAGGGGTATTTGATTTAGGAAAGAGCAGGAAAGTAAGGAGATACAATCCCTGCATATGCCAGAAAAGCAGGGTATATACTTTTGGAAACAGTCGGAAAGTAAGGAGATGCAATACCTGCCTGTGCTGAAAAAGCAGAAGACCCGCTTCAAGAAAGACCAGGAATGCAAGGAACAGCAATATCAGTTTTTGGTGAAAAAGAGGGGTATTTGCTTTAGGAAAGAGCAGGAAAGTAAGGAGATGCAATTCCTGCATATACCAAAAAAGCAGGGTATGTACTTTAGGAAACAGCAGGCACGTAAGGAGAGGCAATACCTGCCTGTGCTGAAAAAGCAGAAGACCTGCTTCAAGAAAGACCAGGAATGCAAGGAACAGCAATATCAGTTTTTGGTGAAAAATAGGGGTATTTGCTTTAGGAAAGAGCAGGAAAGTAAGGAGATGCAATTCCTGCATATACCAAAAAAGCAGGGTATGTACTTTAGGAAACAGCAGGCACGTAAGGAGAGGCAATACCTGCCTGTGCTGAAAAAGCAGAAGACCTGCTTCAAGAAAGACCAGGAATGCAAGGAACAGCAAAATCAGTTTTTGGTGAAAAATAGGGGTATTTGCTTTAGGAAAGAGCAGGAAAGTAAGGAGATGCAATCCCTGCATATGCCAAAAAAGCAGGGTATGTACTTTAGGAAACAGTAGGCAAGTAAGGAGAGGCAATACCCATATGTGTTGAAAAAGCAGAAGACCTGCTTCAAGAAAGACCATGAACGCAAGGAACAGCAATATCAGTTTTTGTTGAAAAAGAGGGGTATTTTGCTTTACGAAAGAGCAGGAAAGTAAGGAGATGCAATCTCTGCATATGCCAAAAAAGCAGGGTATGTACTTTAGGAAAAAGAAGGAAAGTAAGGAGATGCAATCCCTGCACATGCCAAAAAAGCATGAAACACGCTACAGGAAAGAGTTCAAGGAGGCTCAGTTAAACCAACAGCTAGAAGAAATGGATGTCAGCTTCCAGAACCTTGTGATTGATAAGGATGGAAACATGTACTTTAGAAAATAGCAGGCAAGTAAGGAGAGGCAATCCCTGCATATGCCAAAAAAGCAGGGTATGTACTTTAGGAAACAGCAGGCAAGTAAGAAGAGGCAATACCCGCCTGTGCTGAAAAAGCAGAAGAGCCGCTTCAAGAAAGACCAGGAACGCAAGGAACAGCAATATCAGTTTTTGGTGAAAAAGAAGGGTATTTGCTTTAGGAAAGAGCAGGAAAGTAAGGAGATGCAATCCCTGCACATGCCAAAAAAGCATGAAACCCGCTACAGGAAAGAGTTCAAGGAGGCTCAGTTAAACCAACATCTAGAAGAAATGGATGTCAGCTTCCAGAACCTTGTGATTGATAAGGTTGATAAGGATGCCAACATGTACTTTAGAAAACAGCAGGCAAGTAAGGAGAGGCAATCCCTGCATATGCCAAAAAAGCAGGGTATGTACTTTCGGAAACAGCAGGAAAGTAAGAAGAGGCAATACCCGCCTGTGCTGAAAAAGCAGAAGAGCCGCATCAAGAAATACCAGGAACGCAATGAACAGCAATATCAGTTTTTGGTGAAAAAGAGGGGTATTTCCTTTAGGAAAGAGCAGGAAAGTAAGGAGATGCAATCCCTGCACATGCCAAAAAAGCATGAAACCCGCTACAGGAAAGAGTTCAAGGAGGCTCAGTTAAACCAACAGCTAGAAGAAATGGATGTCAGCTTCCAGAACCTTGTGATTGATAAGGATGCCAACATGTACTTTAGAAAACAGCAGGCAAGTAAGGAGAGGCAATCCCTGCATATGCCAAAAAAGCAGGGTATGTACTTTAGGAAACAGCAGGCAAGTAAGGAGAGGCAATACCCACCTGTGCTGAAAAATCAGAAGACCCGCTTCATGAAATACCAATAATGCAAGGAACAGCAATATCAGTTTTTGGTGAAAAAGAGGGGTATTTGCTTTAGGAAAGAGCAGGAAAGTAAGGAGATGCAATCCCTGCATATGCCAAAAAAGCATGAAACCCGCTACAGGAAAGAGTTCAAGGAGGCTCAGTTAAACCAACATCTAGAAGAAATGGATGTCAGCTTCCATAACCTTGTGATTGATAAGGTTGATAAGGATGCCAACGTGTACTTTAGAAAACAGCAGGCAAGTAAGGAGAGGCAATCCCTGCATATACCAAAAAAGCAGGGTATGTACTTTAGGAAACAGCAGGCAAGTAAGAAGAGGCAATACCCGCCTGTGCTGAAAAAGCAGAAGAGCCGCTTCAAGAAAGACCAGGAACGCAAGGATCAGCAATATCAGTTTTTGGTAAAAAAGAGGGGTATTTGCTTTAGGAAAGAGCAGGAAAGTAAGGAGATGCAATCCCTGCACATGCCAAAATAGCAGGGTATGTACTTTAGGAAACAGCAGGCAAGTAAGGAGAGGCAGTCACTGCATATGCCAAAAAAGCAGGGTATGTACTTTACGAAACAGCAGGAAAGTAAGGAGATGCAATCCCTGCATATTGTTGTGAAAGTGTAGGAACACGGACCCACAACAGGGGGTGCAATGAACGGACAATGGAGGAAGTAAAAAACAAGATTTACTACTGAAACAAGCACGAGTAGTATAACAAACACAATGTTTAGGGTCGAATCCGCTTGGTGTCGTGTGGGCAGGCTCGAAGATAGGAGACGTCCGTCTCAGTCGAACCGGAACCACCCAGATCTCCACTGCCACCGAACCCCGGAAATACTGGAACCGCCAAGTCCCGAATTCCCAGGTGGCCACTGCCTCCGCTCGTCGGATCCGGTACTGCTGGCAGGAGAGAGCAACAACACACAGGAGTGGATGAACGCACCCAGTACAGAGAGGGGAGAAGCCGCCTCCACCTCTTGGCAAAGTTCAGCAGGAATGTGAGTACTTATCCAAAGAAGGAGGTTCTCAGTAGTCACCAGTCCTGAAAGGTTTAACAAGTTTATCAATCACAGAATATGCTGCAGAGAATGTTACCTTGGTCTTAGGCGATATCTCGGCACTGAGGTGGAGACGCCGTCCTCCTGATATACCTCGGTGCTGAGTAGAAACAGCTGTGTTTGGTGATGGGTGACAGCTGTCACCCAGATTACTCCCATGATGCGGTAGCGCCCTCTGGTGCCTGGAGCCCGCACTCCAGGCAGGGCGCCCTCTGGTGGTGGTGGGCCAGCAGTACCTCCTCTTCAGCGGCCCACACAACACATATGCCGAAAAAGCAGGGTATGTACTTTAGGAAACAGCAGGAAAGTAAGGAGATGCAATCCCTGCATATGCCAGAAAAGCAGGGTATCTACTTTAGGAAACAATAGGAAAGTAAGGAGATGCAATCCCTGCATATGCCAGAAAAGCAGGGTATGTACTTTAGGAAAAAGCAGACAAAGAAGGAGAGGCAATACCCGCCTGTGCTGAAAAAGCAGAAGACCTGCTTCAAGATAGACAAGGAACGCAAGGAACAGCAATTTCAGTTTTAGCTGAAAAAGAGGGGTATTTGCTTTAGTAAAGAGCAGGAAAGTAAGGAGATGCAATCCCTGCATATGCCAAAAAGCAGGGTATGTACTTTAGGAAACAGCAGGCAAGTAAGGAGAGGCAATACCTGCCTGTGCTGAAAAAGCAGAAGACCCGCTTCAAGAAAGACCAGGAATGCAAGGAACAGCAATATCAGTTTTTGGTGAAAACGAGGGGTATTTGATTTAGGAAAGAGCAGGAAAGTAAGGAGATACAATCCCTGCATATGCCAGAAAAGCAGGGTATATACTTTTGGAAACAGTCGGAAAGTAAGGAGATGCAATACCTGCCTGTGCTGAAAAAGCAGAAGACCCGCTTCAAGAAAGACCAGGAATGCAAGGAACAGCAATATCAGTTTTTGGTGAAAAAGAGGGGTATTTGCTTTAGGAAAGAGCAGGAAAGTAAGGAGATGCAATTCCTGCATATACCAAAAAAGCAGGGTATGTACTTTAGGAAACAGCAGGCACGTAAGGAGAGGCAATACCTGCCTGTGCTGAAAAAGCAGAAGACCTGCTTCAAGAAAGACCAGGAACGCAAGGAACAGCAATATCAGTTTTTGGTGAAAAATAGGGGTATTTGCTTTAGGAAAGAGCAGGAAAGTAAGGAGATGCAATCCCTGCATATGCCAAAAAAGCAGGGTATGTACTTTAGGAAACAGTAGGCAAGTAAGGAGAGGCAATACCCATATGTGCTGAAAAAGCAGAAGACCTGCTTCAAGAAAGACCATGAACGCAAGGAACAGCAATATCAGTTTTTGTTGAAAAAGAGGGGTATTTTGCTTTACGAAAGAGCAGGAAAGTAAGGAGATGCAATCTCTGCATATGCCAAAAAAGCAGGGTATGTACTTTAGGAAAAAGAAGGAAAGTAAGGAGATGCAATCCCTGCACATGCCAAAAAAGCATGAAACACGCTACAGGAAAGAGTTCAAGGAGGCTCAGTTAAACCAACATCTAGAAGAAATGGATGTCAGCTTCCAGAACCTTGTGATTGATAAGGTTGATAAGGATGCCAACATGTACTTTAGAAAACAGCAGGCAAGTAAGGAGAGGCAATCCCTGCATATGCCAAAAAAGCAGGGTATGTACTTTCGGAAACAGCAGGAAAGTAAGAAGAGGCAATACCCGCCTGTGCTGAAAAAGCAGAAGAGCCGCATCAAGAAAGACCAGGAACGCAATGAACAGCAATATCAGTTTTTGGTGAAAAAGAGGGGTATTTCCTTTAGGAAAGAGCAGGAAAGTAAGGAGATGCAATCCCTGCACATGCCAAAAAAGCATGAAACCCGCTACAGGAAAGAGTTCAAGGAGGCTCAGTTAAACCAACAGCTAGAAGAAATGGATGTCAGCTTCCAGAACCTTGTGATTGATAAGGATGCCAACATGTACTTTAGAAAACAGCAGGCAAGTAAGGAGAGGCAATCCCTGCATATGCCAGAAAAGCAGGGTATATACTTTTGGAAACAGTCGGAAAGTAAGGAGATGCAATACCTGCCTGTGCTGAAAAAGCAGAAGACCCGCTTCAGATGCAATCCCTGCATATGCCAGAAAAGCAGGGTATGTACTTTAGGAAAAAGCAGACAAAGAAGGAGAGGCAATACCCGCCTGTGCTGAAAAAGCAGAAGACCTGCTTCAAGATAGACAAGGAACGCAAGGAACAGCAATTTCAGTTTTAGCTGAAAAAGAGGGGTATTTGATTTAGGAAAGAGCAGGAAAGTAAGGAGATACAATCCCTGCATATGCCAGAAAAGCAGGGTATATACTTTTGGAAACAGTCGGAAAGTAAGGAGATGCAATACCTGCCTGTGCTGAAAAAGCAGAAGACCCGCTTCAAGAAAGACCAGGAATGCAAGGAACAGCAATATCAGTTTTTGGTGAAAAAGAGGGGTATTTGCTTTAGGAAAGAGCAGGAAAGTAAGGAGATGCAATTCCTGCATATACCAAAAAAGCAGGGTATGTACTTTAGGAAACAGCAGGCACGTAAGGAGAGGCAATACCTGCCTGTGCTGAAAAAGCAGAAGACCTGCTTCAAGAAAGACCAGGAATGCAAGGAACAGCAATATCAGTTTTTGGTGAAAAATAGGGGTATTTGCTTTAGGAAAGAGCAGGAAAGTAAGGAGATGCAATTCCTGCATATACCAAAAAAGCAGGGTATGTACTTTAGGAAACAGCAGGCACGTAAGGAGAGGCAATACCTGCCTGTGCTGAAAAAGCAGAAGACCTGCTTCAAGAAAGACCAGGAACGCAAGGAACAGCAATATCAGTTTTTGGTGAAAAATAGGGGTATTTGCTTTAGGAAAGAGCAGGAAAGTAAGGAGATGCAATCCCTGCATATGCCAAAAAAGCAGGGTATGTACTTTAGGAAACAGTAGGCAAGTAAGGAGAGGCAATACCCATATGTGCTGAAAAAGCAGAAGACCTGCTTCAAGAAAGACCATGAACGCAAGGAACAGCAATATCAGTTTTTGTTGAAAAAGAGGGGTATTTTGCTTTACGAAAGAGCAGGAAAGTAAGGAGATGCAATCTCTGCATATGCCAAAAAAGCAGGGTATGTACTTTAGGAAAAAGCAGGAAAGTAAGGAGATGCAATCCCTGCACATGCCAAAAAAGCATGAAACACGCTACAGGAAAGAGTTCAAGGAGGCTCAGTTAAACCAACAGCTAGAAGAAATGGATGTCAGCTTCCAGAACCTTGTGATTGATAAGGATGGAAACATGTACTTTAGAAAATAGCAGGCAAGTAAGGAGAGGCAATCCCTGCATATGCCAAAAAAGCATGAAACACGCTACAGGAAAGAGTTCAAGGAGGCTCAGTTAAACCAACAGCTAGAAGAAATGGATGTCAGCTTCCAGAACCTTGTGATTGATAAGGATGGAAACATGTACTTTAGAAAATAGCAGGCAAGTAAGGAGAGGCAATCCCTGCATATGCCAAAAAAGCAGGGTATGTACTTTAGGAAACAGCAGGCAAGTAAGAAGAGGCAATACCCGCCTGTGCTGAAAAAGCAGAAGAGCCGCTTCAAGAAAGACCAGGAACGCAAGGAACAGCAATATCAGTTTTTGGTGAAAAAGAAGGGTATTTGCTTTAGGAAAGAGCAGGAAAGTAAGGAGATGCAATCCCTGCACATGCCAAAAAAGCATGAAACCCGCTACAGGAAAGAGTTCAAGGAGGCTCAGTTAAACCAACATCTAGAAGAAATGGATGTCAGCTTCCAGAACCTTGTGATTGATAAGGATGCCAACATGTACTTTAGAAAACAGCAGGCAAGTAAGGAGAGGCAATCCCTGCATATGCCAGAAAAGCAGGGTATATACTTTTGGAAACAGTCGGAAAGTAAGGAGATGCAATACCTGCCTGTGCTGAAAAAGCAGAAGACCCGCTTCAGATGCAATCCCTGCATATGCCAGAAAAGCAGGGTATGTACTTTAGGAAAAAGCAGACAAAGAAGGAGAGGCAATACCCGCCTGTGCTGAAAAAGCAGAAGACCTGCTTCAAGATAGACAAGGAACGCAAGGAACAGCAATTTCAGTTTTAGCTGAAAAAGAGGGGTATTTGATTTAGGAAAGAGCAGGAAAGTAAGGAGATACAATCCCTGCATATGCCAGAAAAGCAGGGTATATACTTTTGGAAACAGTCGGAAAGTAAGGAGATGCAATACCTGCCTGTGCTGAAAAAGCAGAAGACCCGCTTCAAGAAAGACCAGGAATGCAAGGAACAGCAATATCAGTTTTTGGTGAAAAAGAGGGGTATTTGCTTTAGGAAAGAGCAGGAAAGTAAGGAGATGCAATTCCTGCATATACCAAAAAAGCAGGGTATGTACTTTAGGAAACAGCAGGCACGTAAGGAGAGGCAATACCTGCCTGTGCTGAAAAAGCAGAAGACCTGCTTCAAGAAAGACCAGGAATGCAAGGAACAGCAATATCAGTTTTTGGTGAAAAATAGGGGTATTTGCTTTAGGAAAGAGCAGGAAAGTAAGGAGATGCAATCCCTGCATATGCCAAAAAAGCAGGGTATGTACTTTAGGAAACAGTAGGCAAGTAAGGAGAGGCAATACCCATATGTGTTGAAAAAGCAGAAGACCTGCTTCAAGAAAGACCATGAACGCAAGGAACAGCAATATCAGTTTTTGTTGAAAAAGAGGGGTATTTTGCTTTACGAAAGAGCAGGAAAGTAAGGAGATGCAATCTCTGCATATGCCAAAAAAGCAGGGTATGTACTTTAGGAAAAAGCAGGAAAGTAAGGAGATGCAATCCCTGCACATGCCAAAAAAGCATGAAACACGCTACAGGAAAGAGTTCAAGGAGGCTCAGTTAAACCAACAGCTAGAAGAAATGGATGTCAGCTTCCAGAACCTTGTGATTGATAAGGATGCCAACATGTACTTTAGAAAACAGCAGGCAAGTAAGGAGAGGCAATCCCTGCATATGCCAAAAAAGCAGGGTATGTACTTTAGGAAACAGCAGGCAAGTAAAGAGAGGCAATCCCTGCATATGCCAGAAAAGCAGGGTATGTACTATAGGAAACAGCAGGCAAGTAAGGAGAGGCAATACCCGCCTGTGCTGAAAAAGCAGAAGACCTGCTCAAGAAAGACCAGGAACGCAAGGAACAGCAATATCAGTTTTTGCTGAAAAAGAGGGATATTTGCTTTAGGAAAGAGCAGGAAAGTAAGGAGATGCAATCCCTGCATATGCCAAAAAAGCAGGGTATGTACTTTAGGAAACAGCAGGTAAGTAAGGAGATGCAATCCCTGCATATTCCAGAAAAGCAGGGTATGTACTTTAGGAAACAGCAGGCAAGTAAGAAGAGGCAATACCCGCCTGTGCTGAAAAAGCAGAAGAGCCGCTTCAAGAAAGACCAGGAACGCAAGGATCAGCAATATCAGTTTTTGGTAAAAAAGAGGGGTATTTGCTTTAGGAAAGAGCAGGAAAGTAAGGAGATGCAATCCCTGCACATGCCAAAAAAGCATGAAACCCGCTACAGGAAAGAGTTCAAGGAGGCTCAGTTAAACCAACAGCTAGAAGAAATGGATGTCAGCTTCCAGAACCTTGTGATTGATAAGGTTGCCAACATGTACTTTAGAAAACAGCAGGCAAGTAAGGAGAGGCAATCCCTGCATATACCAAAAAAGCAGGGTATGTACTTTAGGAAACAGCAGGCAAGTAAGAAGAGGCAATACCCGCCTGTGCTGAAAAAGCAGAAGAGCCGCTTCAAGAAAGACCAGGAACGCAAGGATCAGCAATATCAGTTTTTGGTAAAAAAGAGGGGTATTTGCTTTAGGAAAGAGCAGGAAAGTAAGGAGATGCAATCCCTGCATATGCCAAAATAGCAGGGTATGTACTTTAGGAAACAGCAGGCAAGTAAGGAGAGGCAGTCACTGCATATGCCAAAAAAGCAGGGTATGTACTTTACGAAACAGCAGGAAAGTAAGGAGATGCAATCCCTGCATATGCCGAAAAAGCAGGGTATGTACTTTAGGAAACAGCAGGAAAGTAAGGAGATGCAATCCCTGCATATGCCAGAAAAGCAGGGTATATACTTTAGGAAACAATAGGAAAGTAAGGAGATGCAATCCCTGCATATGCCAGAAAAGCAGGGTATGTACTTTAGGAAAAAGCAGACAAAGAAGGAGAGGCAATACCCGCCTGTGCTGAAAAAGCAGAAGACCTGCTTCAAGATAGACAAGGAACGCAAGGAACAGCAATTTCAGTTTTAGCTGAAAAAGAGGGGTATTTGCTTTAGTAAAGAGCAGGAAAGTAAGGAGAAGTAATCCCTGCATATGCCAAAAAAGCAGGGTATGTACTTTAGGAAACAGCAGGCAAGTAAGGAGAGGCAATACCTGCCTGTGCTGAAAAGCAGAAGACCCGCTTCAAGAAAGACCAGGAATGCAAGGAACAGCAATATCAGTTTTTGGTGAAAACGAGGGGTATTTGATTTAGGAAAGAGCAGGAAAGTAAGGAGATACAATCCCTGCATATGCCAGCAAAGCAGGGTATATACTTTTGGAAACAGTCGGAAAGTAAGGAGATGCAATACCTGCCTGTGCTGAAAAAGCAGAAGACCCGCTTCAAGAAAGACCAGGAATGCAAGGAACAGCAATATCAGTTTTTGGTGAAAACGAGGGGTATTTGATTTAGGAAAGAGCAGGAAAGTAAGGAGATACAATCCCTGCATATGCCAGAAAAGCAGGGTATATACTTTTGCAAACAGTCGGAAAGTAAGGAGATGCAATACCTGCCTGTGCTGAAAAAGCAGAAGACCCGCTTCAAGAAAGACCAGGAATGCAAGGAACAGCAATATCAGTTTTTGGTGAAAAAGAGGGGTATTTGCTTTAGGAAAGAGCAGGAAAGTAAGGAGATGCAATTCCTGCATATACCAAAAAAGCAGGGTATGTACTTTAGGAAACAGCAGGCACGTAAGGAGAGGCAATACCTGCCTGTGCTGAAAAAGCAGAAGACCTGCTTCAAGAAAGACCAGGAACGCAAGGAACAGCAATATCAGTTTTTGGTGAAAAATAGGGGTATTTGCTTTAGGAAAGAGCAGGAAAGTAAGGAGATGCAATCCCTGCATATGCCAAAAAAGCAGGGTATGTACTTTAGGAAACAGTAGGCAAGTAAGGAGAGGCAATACCCATATGTGTTGAAAAAGCAGAAGACCTGCTTCAAGAAAGACCATGAACGCAAGGAACAGCAATATCAGTTTTTGTTGAAAAAGAGGGGTATTTTGCTTTACGAAAGAGCAGGAAAGTAAGGAGATGCAATCTCTGCATATGCCAAAAAAGCAGGGTATGTACTTTAGGAAAAAGCAGGAAAGTAAGGAGATGCAATCCCTGCACATGCCAAAAAAGCATGAAACACGCTACAGGAAAGAGTTCAAGGAGGCTCAGTTAAACCAACAGCTAGAAGAAATGGATGTCAGCTTCCAGAACCTTGTGATTGATAAGGATGGAAACATGTACTTTAGAAAATAGCAGGCAAGTAAGGAGAGGCAATCCCTGCATATGCCAAAAAAGCAGGGTATGTACTTTAGGAAACAGCAGGCAAGTAAGAAGAGGCAATACCCGCCTGTGCTGAAAAAGCAGAAGAGCCGCTTCAAGAAAGACCAGGAACGCAAGGAACAGCAATATCAGTTTTTGGTGAAAAAGAAGGGTATTTGCTTTAGGAAAGAGCAGGAAAGTAAGGAGATGCAATCCCTGCACATGCCAAAAAAGCATGAAACCCGCTACAGGAAAGAGTTCAAGGAGGCTCAGTTAAACCAACATCTAGAAGAAATGGATGTCAGCTTCCAGAACCTTGTGATTGATAAGGTTGATAAGGATGCCAACATGTACTTTAGAAAACAGCAGGCAAGTAAGGAGAGGCAATCCCTGCATATGCCAAAAAAGCAGGGTATGTACTTTCAGAAACAGCAGGAAAGTAAGAAGAGGCAATACCCGCCTGTGCTGAAAAAGCAGAAGAGCCGCATCAAGAAAGACCAGGAACGCAATGAACAGCAATATCAGTTTTTGGTGAAAAAGAGGTGTATTTCCTTTAGGAAAGAGCAGGAAAGTAAGGAGATGCAATCCCTGCACATGCCAAAAAAGCATGAAACCCGCTACAGGAAAGAGTTCAAGGAGGCTCAGTTAAACCAACAGCTAGAAGAAATGGATGTCAGCTTCCAGAACCTTGTGATTGATAAGGATGCCAACATGTACTTTAGAAAACAGCAGGCAAGTAAGGAGAGGCAATCCCTGCATATGCCAAAAAAGCAGGCTATGTACTTTAGGAAACAGCAGGCAAGTAAGGAGAGGCAATACCCACCTGTGCTGAAAAATCAGAAGACCCGCTTCATGAAATACCAATAATGCAAGGAACAGCAATATCAGTTTTTGTTGAAAAAGAGGGGTATTTGCTTTAGGAAAGAGCAGGAAAGTAAGGAGATGCAATCCCTGCATATGCCAAAAAAGCATGAAACCCGCTACAGGAAAGAGTTCAAGGAGGCTCAGTTAAACCAACATCTAGAAGAAATGGATGTCAGCTTCCAGAACCTTGTGATTGATAAGGTTGATAAGGATGCCAACGTGTACTTTAGAAAACAGCAGGCAAGTAAGGAGAGGCAATCCCTGCATATACCAAAAAAGCAGGGTATGTACTTTAGGAAACAGCAGGCAAGTAAGAAGAGGCAATACCCGCCTGTGCTGAAAAAGCAGAAGAGCCGCTTCAAGAAAGACCAGGAACGCAAGGATCAGCAATATCAGTTTTTGGTAAAAAAGAGGGGTATTTGCTTTAGGAAAGAGCAGGAAAGTAAGGAGATGCAATCCCTGCATATGCCAAAATAGCAGGGTATGTACTTTAGGAAACAGCAGGCAAGTAAGGAGAGGCAGTCACTGCATATGCCAAAAAAGCAGGGTATGTACTTTACGAAACAGCAGGAAAGTAAGGAGATGCAATCCCTGCATATGCCGAAAAAGAGGGGTATTTGCTTTAGTAAAGAGCAGGAAAGTAAGGAGATGCAATCCCTGCATATGCCAAAAAAGCAGGGTATGTACTTTAGGAAACAGCAGGCAAGTAAGGAGAGGCAATACCTGCCTGTGCTGAAAAAGAAGAAGACCCGCTTCAAGAAAGACCAGGAATGCAAGGAACAGCAATATCAGTTTTTGGTGAAAACGAGGGGTATTTGATTTAGGAAAGAGCAGGAAAGTAAGGAGATACAATCCCTGCATATGCCAGAAAAGCAGGGTATATACTTTTGGAAACAGTCGGAAAGTAAGGAGATGCAATACCTGCCTGTGCTGAAAAAGCAGAAGACCCGCTTCAAGAAAGACCAGGAATGCAAGGAACAGCAATATCAGTTTTTGGTGAAAAAGAGGGGTATTTGCTTTAGGAAAGAGCAGGAAAGTAAGGAGATGCAATTCCTGCATATACCAAAAAGCAGGGTATGTACTTTAGGAAACAGCAGGCACGTAAGGAGAGGCAATACCTGCCTGTGCTGAAAAAGCAGAAGACCTGCTTCAAGAAAGACCAGGAACGCAAGGAACAGCAATATCAGTTTTTGGTGAAAAATAGGGGTATTTGCTTTAGGAAAGAGCAGGAAAGTAAGGAGATGCAAGCCCTGCATATGCCAAAAAAGCAGGGTATGTACTTTAGGAAACAGTAGGCAAGTAAGGAGAGGCAATACCCATATGTGCTGAAAAAGCAGAAGACCTGCTTCAAGAAAGACCATGAACGCAAGGAACAGCAATATCAGTTTTTGTTGAAAAAGAGGGGTATTTTGCTTTACGAAAGAGCAGGAAAGTAAGGAGATGCAATCTCTGCATATGCCAAAAAAGCAGGGTATGTACTTTAGGAAAAAGCAGGAAAGTAAGGAGATGCAATCCCTGCACATGCCAAAAAAGCATGAAACACGCTACAGGAAAGAGTTCAAGGAGGCTCAGTTAAACCAACAGCTAGAAGAAATGGATGTCAGCTTCCAGAACCTTGTGATTGATAAGGATGGAAACATGTACTTTAGAAAATAGCAGGCAAGTAAGGAGAGGCAATCCCTGCATATGCCAAAAAAGCAGGGTATGTACTTTAGGAAACAGCAGGCAAGTAAGAAGAGGCAATACCCGCCTGTGCTGAAAAAGCAGAAGAGCCGCTTCAAGAAAGACCAGGAACGCAAGGAACAGCAGTATCAGTTTTTGGTGAAAAAGAAGGGTATTTGCTTTAGGAAAGAGCAGGAAAGTAAGGAGATGCAATCCCTGCACATGCCAAAAAAGCATGAAACCCGCTACAGGAAAGATTTCAAGGAGGCTCAGTTAAACCAACATCTAGAAGAAATGGATGTCAGCTTCCAGAACCTTGTGATTGATAAGGTTGATAAGGATGCCAACATGTACTTTAGAAAACAGCAGGCAAGTAAGGAGAGGCAATCCCTGCATATGCCAAAAAAGCAGGGTATGTACTTTCGGAAACAGCAGGAAAGTAAGAAGAGGCAATACCCGCCTGTGCTGAAAAAGCAGAAGAGCCGCATCAAGAAAGACCAGGAACGCAATGAACAGCAATATCAGTTTTTGGTGAAAAAGAGGGGTATTTCCTTTAGGAAAGAGCAGGAAAGTAAGGAGATGCAATCCCTGCACATGCCAAAAAAGCATGAAACCCGCTACAGGAAAGAGTTCAAGGAGGCTCAGTTAAACCAACAGCTAGAAGAAATGGATGTCAGCTTCCAGAACCTTGTGATTGATAAGGATGCCAACATGTACTTTAGAAAACAGCAGGCAAGTAAGGAGAGGCAATCCCTGCATATGCCAGAAAAGCAGGGTATATACTTTTGGAAACAGTCGGAAAGTAAGGAGATGCAATACCTGCCTGTGCTGAAAAAGCAGAAGACCCGCTTCAGATGCAATCCCTGCATATGCCAGAAAAGCAGGGTATGTACTTTAGGAAAAAGCAGACAAAGAAGGAGAGGCAATACCCGCCTGTGCTGAAAAAGCAGAAGACCTGCTTCAAGATAGACAAGGAACGCAAGGAACAGCAATTTCAGTTTTAGCTGAAAAAGAGGGGTATTTGATTTAGGAAAGAGCAGGAAAGTAAGGAGATACAATCCCTGCATATGCCAGAAAAGCAGGGTATATACTTTTGGAAACAGTCGGAAAGTAAGGAGATGCAATACCTGCCTGTGCTGAAAAAGCAGAAGACCCGCTTCAAGAAAGACCAGGAATGCAAGGAACAGCAATATCAGTTTTTGGTGAAAAAGAGGGGTATTTGCTTTAGGAAAGAGCAGGAAAGTAAGGAGATGCAATTCCTGCATATACCAAAAAAGCAGGGTATGTACTTTAGGAAACAGCAGGCACGTAAGGAGAGGCAATACCTGCCTGTGCTGAAAAAGCAGAAGACCTGCTTCAAGAAAGACCAGGAATGCAAGGAACAGCAATATCAGTTTTTGGTGAAAAATAGGGGTATTTGCTTTAGGAAAGAGCAGGAAAGTAAGGAGATGCAATCCCTGCATATGCCAAAAAAGCAGGGTATGTACTTTAGGAAACAGTAGGCAAGTAAGGAGAGGCAATACCCATATGTGTTGAAAAAGCAGAAGACCTGCTTCAAGAAAGACCATGAACGCAAGGAACAGCAATATCAGTTTTTGTTGAAAAAGAGGGGTATTTTGCTTTACGAAAGAGCAGGAAAGTAAGGAGATGCAATCTCTGCATATGCAAAAAAGCAGGGTATGTACTTTAGGAAAAAGCAGGAAAGTAAGGAGATGCAATCCCTGCACATGCCAAAAAAGCATGAAACACGCTACAGGAAAGAGTTCAAGGAGGCTCAGTTAAACCAACAGCTAGAAGAAATGGATGTCAGCTTCCAGAACCTTGTGATTGATAAGGATGCCAACATGTACTTTAGAAAACAGCAGGCAAGTAAGGAGAGGCAATCCCTGCATATGCCAAAAAAGCAGGGTATGTACTTTAGGAAACAGCAGGCAAGTAAAGAGAGGCAATCCCTGCATATGCCAGAAAAGCAGGGTATGTACTATAGGAAACAGCAGGCAAGTAAGGAGAGGCAATACCCGCCTGTGCTGAAAAAGCAGAAGACCTGCTCAAGAAAGACCAGGAACGCAAGGAACAGCAATATCAGTTTTTGCTGAAAAAGAGGGGTATTTGCTTTAGAAAAGAGCAGGAAAGTAAGGAGATGCAATCCCTGCATATGCCAAAAAAGCAGGGTATGTACTTTAGGAAACAGCAGGTAAGTAAGGAGATGCAATCCCTGCATATTCCAGAAAAGCAGGGTATGTACTTTAGGAAACAGCAGGCAAGTAAGAAGAGGCAATACCCGCCTGTGCTGAAAAAGCAGAAGAGCCGCTTCAAGAAAGACCAGGAACACAAGGATCAGCAATATCAGTTTTTGGTAAAAAAGAGGGGTATTTGCTTTAGGAAAGAGCAGGAAAGTAAGGAGATGCAATCCCTGCACATGCCAAAAAAGCATGAAACACGCTACAGGAAAGAGTTCAAGGAGGCTCAGTTAAACCAACAGCTAGAAGAAATGGATGTCAGCTTCCAGAACCTTGTGATTGATAAGGATGCCAACATGTACTTTAGAAAACAGCAGGCAAGTAAGGAGAGGCAATCCCTGCATATACCAAAAAAGCAGGGTATGTACTTTAGGAAACAGCAGGCAAGTAAGAAGAGGCAATACCCGCCTGTGCTGAAAAAGCAGAAGAGCCGCTTCAAGAAAGACCAGGAACGCAAGGATCAGCAATATCAGTTTTTGGTAAAAAAGAGGGGTATTTGTTTTAGGAAAGAGCAGGAAAGTAAGGAGATGCAATCCCTGCATATGCCAAAATAGCAGGGTATGTACTTTAGGAAACAGCAGGCAAGTAAGGAGAGGCAGTCACTGCATATGCCAAAAAAGCAGGGTATGTACTTTACGAAACAGCAGGAAAGTAAGGAGATGCAATCCCTGCATATGCCGAAAAAGCAGGGTATGTACTTTAGGAAACAGCAGGAAAGTAAGGAGATGCAATCCCTGCATATGCCAGAAAAGCAGGGTATATACTTTAGGAAACAATAGGAAAGTAAGGAGATGCAATCCCTGCATATGCCAGAAAAGCAGGGTATGTACTTTAGGAAAAAGCAGACAAAGAAGGAGAGGCAATACCCGCCTGTGCTGAAAAAGCAGAAGACCTGCTTCAAGATAGACAAGGAACGCAAGGAACAGCAATTTCAGTTTTAGCTGAAAAAGAGGGGTATTTGCTTTAGTAAAGAGCAGGAAAGTAAGGAGATGTAATCCCTGCATATGCCAAAAAAGCAGGGTATGTACTTTAGGAAACAGCAGGCAAGTAAGGAGAGGCAATACCTGCCTGTGCTGAAAAAGCAGAAGACCCGCTTCAAGAAAGACCAGGAATGCAAGGAACAGCAATATCAGTTTTTGGTGAAAACGAGGGGTATTTGATTTAGGAAAGAGCAGGAAAGTAAGGAGATACAATCCCTGCATATGCCAGAAAAGCAGGGTATATACTTTTGGAAACAGTCGGAAAGTAAGGAGATGCAATACCTGCCTGTGCTGAAAAAGCAGAAGACCCGCTTCAAGAAAGACCAGGAATGCAAGGAACAGCAATATCAGTTTTTGGTGAAAACGAGGGGTATTTGATTTAGGAAAGAGCAGGAAAGTAAGGAGATACAATCCCTGCATATGCCAGAAAAGCAGGGTATATACTTTTGGAAACAGTCGGAAAGTAAGGAGATGCAATACCTGCCTGTGCTGAAAAAGCAGAAGACCCGCTTCAAGAAAGACCAGGAATGCAAGGAACAGCAATATCAGTTTTTGGTGAAAAAGAGGGGTATTTGCTTTAGGAAAGAGCAGGAAAGTAAGGAGATGCAATTCCTGCATATACCAAAAAAGCAGGGTATGTACTTTAGGAAACAGCAGGCACGTAAGGAGAGGCAATACCTGCCTGTGCTGAAAAAGCAGAAGACCTGCTTCAAGAAAGACCAGGAACGCAAGGAACAGCAATATCAGTTTTTGGTGAAAAATAGGGGTATTTGCTTTAGGAAAGAGCAGGAAAGTAAGGAGATGCAATCCCTGCATATGCCAAAAAAGCAGGGTATGTACTTTAGGAAACAGTAGGCAAGTAAGGAGAGGCAATACCCATATGTGTTGAAAAAGCAGAAGACCTGCTTCAAGAAAGACCATGAATGCAAGGAACAGCAATATCAGTTTTTGTTGAAAAAGAGGGGTATTTTGCTTTACGAAAGAGCAGGAAAGTAAGGAGATGCAATCTCTGCATATGCCAAAAAAGCAGGGTATGTACTTTAGGAAAAAGCAGGAAAGTAAGGAGATGCAATCCCTGCACATGCCAAAAAAGCATGAAACACGCTACAGGAAAGAGTTCAAGGAGGCTCAGTTAAACCAACAGCTAGAAGAAATGGATGTCAGCTTCCAGAACCTTGTGATTGATAAGGATGGAAACATGTACTTTAGAAAACAGCAGGCAAGTAAGGAGAGGCAATCCCTGCATATGCCAAAAAAGCAGGGTATGTACTTTAGGAAACAGCAGGCAAGTAAAAAGAGGCAATACCCGCCTGTGCTGAAAAAGCAGAAGAGCCGCTTCAAGAAAGACCAGGAACGCAAGGAACAGCAATATCAGTTTTTGGTGAAAAAGAAGGGTATTTGCTTTAGGAAAGAGCAGGAAAGTAAGGAGATGCAATCCCTGCACATGCCAAAAAAGCATGAAACCCGCTACAGGAAAGAGTTCAAGGAGGCTCAGTTAAACCAACATCTAGAAGAAATGGATGTCAGCTTCCAGAACCTTGTGATTGATAAGGTTGATAAGGATGCCAACATGTACTTTAGAAAACAGCAGGCAAGTAAGGAGAGGCAATCCCTGCATATGCCAAAAAAGCAGGGTATGTACTTTCGGAAACAGCAGGAAAGTAAGAAGAGGCAATACCCGCCTGTGCTGAAAAAGCAGAAGAGCCGCATCAAGAAAGACCAGGAACGCAATGAACAGCAATATCAGTTTTTGGTGAAAAAGAGGTGTATTTCCTTTAGGAAAGAGCAGGAAAGTAAGGAGATGCAATCCCTGCACATGCCAAAAAAGCATGAAACCCGCTACAGGAAAGAGTTCAAGGAGGCTCAGTTAAACCAACAGCTAGAAGAAATGGATGTCAGCTTCCAGAACCTTGTGATTGATAAGGATGCCAACATGTACTTTAGAAAACAGCAGGCAAGTAAGGAGAGGCAATCCCTGCATATGCCAAAAAAGCAGGCTATGTACTTTAGGAAACAGCAGGCAAGTAAGGAGAGGCAATACCCACCTGTGCTGAAAAATCAGAAGACCCGCTTCATGAAATACCAATAATGCAAGGAACAGCAATATCAGTTTTTGGTGAAAAAGAGGGGTATTTGCTTTAGGAAAGAGCAGGAAAGTAAGGAGATGCAATCCCTGCATATGCCAAAAAAGCATGAAACCCGCTACAGGAAAGAGTTCAAGGAGGCTCAGTTAAACCAACATCTAGAAGAAATGGATGTCAGCTTCCAGAACCTTGTGATTGATAAGGTTGATAAGGATGCCAACGTGTACTTTAGAAAACAGCAGGCAAGTAAGGAGAGGCAATCCCTGCATATACCAAAAAAGCAGGGTATGTACTTTAGGAAACAGCAGGCAAGTAAGAAGAGGCAATACCCGCCTGTGCTGAAAAAGCAGAAGAGCCGCTTCAAGAAAGACCAGGAACGCAAGGATCAGCAATATCAGTTTTTGGTAAAAAAGAGGGGTATTTGCTTTAGGAAAGAGCAGGAAAGTAAGGAGATGCAATCCCTGCATATGCCAAAATAGCAGGGTATGTACTTTAGGAAACAGCAGGCAAGTAAGGAGAGGCAGTCACTGCATATGCCAAAAAAGCAGGGTATGTACTTTACAAAACAGCAGGAAAGTAAGGAGATGCAATCCCTGCATATGCCGAAAAAGCAGGGTATGTACTTTAGGAAACAGCAGGAAAGTAAGGAGATGCAATCCCTGCATATGCCAGAAAAGCAGGGTATATACTTTAGGAAACAATAGGAAAGTAAGGAGATGCAATCCCTGCATATGCCAGAAAAGCAGGGTATGTACTTTAGGAAAAAGCAGACAAAGAAGGAGAGGCAATACCCGCCTGTGCTGAAAAAGCAGAAGACCTGCTTCAAGATAGACAAGGAAAGCAAGGAACAGCAATTTCAGTTTTAGCTGAAAAAGAGGGGTATTTGCTTTAGTAAAGAGCAGGAAAGTAAGGAGATGCAATCCCTGCATATGCCAAAAAAGCAGGGTATGTACTTTAGGAAACAGCAGGCAAGTAAGGAGAGGCAATACCTGCCTGTGCTGAAAAAGAAGAAGACCCGCTTCAAGAAAGACCAGGAATGCAAGGAACAGCAATATCAGTTTTTGGTGAAAACGAGGGGTATTTGATTTAGGAAAGAGCAGGAAAGTAAGGAGATACAATCCCTGCATATGCCAGAAAAGCAGGGTATATACTTTTGGAAACAGTCGGAAAGTAAGGAGATGCAATACCTGCCTGTGCTGAAAAAGCAGAAGACCCGCTTCAAGAAAGACCAGGAATGCAAGGAACAGCAATATCAGTTTTTGGTGAAAAAGAGGGGTATTTGCTTTAGGAAAGAGCAGGAAAGTAAGGAGATGCAATCCCTGCATATGCCAAAAATGCAGGGTATGTACTTTAGGAAACAGTAGGCAAGTAAGGAGAGGCAATACCCATATGTGCTGAAAAAGCAGAAGACCTGCTTCAAGAAAGACCATGAACGCAAGGAACAGCAATATCAGTTTTTGTTGAAAAAGAGGGGTATTTTGCTTTACGAAAGAGCAGGAAAGTAAGGAGATGCAATCTCTGCATATACCAAAAAAGCAGGGTATGTACTTTAGGAAAAAGCAGGAAAGTAAGGAGATGCAATCCCTGCACATGCCAAAAAAGCATGAAACACGCTACAGGAAAGAGTTCAAGGAGGCTCAGTTAAACCAACAGCTAGAAGAAATGGATGTCAGCTTCCAGAACCTTGTGATTGATAAGGATGGAAACATGTACTTTAGAAAATAGCAGGCAAGTAAGGAGAGGCAATCCCTGCATATGCCAAAAAAGCAGGGTATGTACTTTAGGAAACAGCAGGCAAGTAAGAAGAGGCAATACCCGCCTGTGCTGAAAAAGCAGAAGAGCCGCTTCAAGAAAGACCAGGAACGCAAGGAACAGCAATATCAGTTTTTGGTGAAAAAGAAGGGTATTTGCTTTAGGAAAGAGCAGGAAAGTAAGGAGATGCAATCCCTGCACATGCCAAAAAAGCATGAAACCCGCTACAGGAAAGAGTTCAAGGAGGCTCAGTTAAACCAACATCTAGAAGAAATGGATGTCAGCTTCCAGAACCTTGTGATTGATAAGGTTGATAAGGATGCCAACATGTACTTTAGAAAACAGCAGGCAAGTAAGGAGAGGCAATCCCTGCATATGCCAAAAAAGCAGGGTATGTACTTTCGGAAACAGCAGGAAAGTAAGAAGAGGCAATACCCGCCTGTGCTGAAAAAGCAGAAGAGCCGCATCAAGAAAGACCAGGAACGCAATGAACAGCAATATCAGTTTTTGGTGAAAAAGAGGGGTATTTCCTTTAGGAAAGAGCAGGAAAGTAAGGAGATGCAATCCCTGCATATGCCAAAAAAGCAGGGTATGTACTTTAGGAAACAGCAGGCAAGTAAGGAGAGGCAATACCCACCTGTGCTGAAAAATCAGAAGACCCGCTTCATGAAAGACCAGGAACGCAAGGAACAGCAATATCAGTTTTTGTTGAAAAAGAGGGGTATTTGCTTTAGGAAAGAGCAGGAAAGTAAGGAGATGCAATCCCTGCACATGCCAAAAAAGCATGAAACCCGCTACAGGAAAGAGTTCAAGGAGGCTCAGTTAAACCAACAGCTAGAAGAAATGGATGTCAGCTTCCAGAACCTTGTGATTGATAAGGATGCCAACATGTACTTTAGAAAACAGCAGGCAAGTAAGGAGATGCAATCCCTGCATATGCCAAAAAAGCAGGGTATGTACTTTAGGAAACAGCAGGCAAGTAAGGAGAGGCAATACCCACCTGTGCTGAAAAATCAGAAGACCCGCTTCATGAAAGACCAGGAACGCAAGGAACAGCAATATCAGTTTTTGTTGAAAAAGAGGGGTATTTGCTTTAGGAAAGAGCAGGAAAGTAAGGAGATGCAATCCCTGCACATGCCAAAAAAGCATGAAACCCGCTACAGGAAAGAGTTCAAGGAGGCTCAGTTAAACCAACAGCTAGAAGAAATGGATGTCAGCTTCCAGAACCTTGTGATTGATAAGGATGCCAACATGTACTTTAGAAAACAGCAGGCAAGTAAGGAGAGGCAATCCCTGCATATGCCAACAAAGCAGGGTATGTACTTTAGGAAACAGCAGGAAAGTAAGAAGAGGCAATACCCGCCTGTGCTGAAAAAGCAGAAGAGCCGCTTCAAGAAAGACCAGGAACGCAATGAACAGCAATATCAGTTTTTGGTGAAAAAGAGGGGTATTTCCTTTAGGAAAGAGCAGGAAAGTAAGGAGATGCAATCCCTGCATATGCCAAAAAAAGCAGGGTATGTACTTTAGGACACAGCAGGCAAGTAAGGAGAGGCAATCACTGCATATGCCAAAAAAGTAGGGTATGTACTTTACGAAACAGCAGGAAAGTAAGGAGAGGCAATCCCTGCATATGCCAGAAAAGCAGGGTATATACTTTAGGAAACAGTAGGAAAGTAAGGAGATGCAATCCCTGCATATGCCAGAAAAGCAGGGTATGTACTTTAGGAAACAGCAGGCAAGTAAGGAGAGGCAATACCCGCCTGTGCTGAAAAAGCAGAAGACCCGCTTCAAGAATGACCAGGAAAGCAAGGAACAGCAATATCAGTTTTTGGTGAAAAAGAGGGGTATTTGCTTTAGGAAAGAGCATGAAAGTAAGGAGATGCAATCCCTGCATATGCCAAAAAAAGCAGGGTATGTACTTTAGGAACAGCAGGTAAGTAAGGAGATGCAATCCCTGCATATTCCAGAAAAGCAGGGTATGTACTTTAGGAAACAGCAGGCAAGTAAGGAGAGGCAATACCCGCCTGTGCTGAAAAATCAGAAGACCCGCTTCATGAAAGACCAGGAACGCAAGGAACAGCAATATCAGTTTTTAGTGAAAAAGAGGGGTATTTGCTTTAGGAAAGAGCAGGAAAGTAAGGAGATGCAATCCCTGCACATGCCAAAAAAGCATGAAACCCGCTACAGGAAAGATTTCAAGGAGGCTCAGTTAAACCAACAGCTAGAAGAAATGGATGTCAGCTTCCAGAACCTTGTGATTGATAAGGATGCCAACATGTACTTTAGAAAACAGCAGGCAAGTAAGGAGAGGCAATCCCTGCATATACCAAAAAAGCAGGGTATGTACTTTAGGAAACAGCAGGCAAGTAAGAAGAGGCAATACCCGCCTGTGCTGAAAAAGCAGAAGAGCCGCTTCAAGAAAGACCAGGAACGCAAGGATCAGCAATATCAGTTTTTGGTAAAAAAAAAAAGAGGGGTATTTGCTTTAGGAAAGAGCAGGAAAGTAAGGAGATGCATTCGCTGCATATGCCAAAAAAGCAGGGTATGTACTTTACGAAACAGCAGGAAAGTAAGGAGAGGCAATCCCTGCATATGCCAGAAAAGCAGGGTATGTACTTTAGGATACAGCAGGAAAGTAAGGAGATGCAATCCCTGCATATGCCAGAAAAGCAGGGTATGTACTTTAGGAAACAGCAGGAAAGTAAGGAGATGCATTCCATGCATATACCAGAAAAGCAGGGTATGTACTTTAGGAAACAGCAGGCAAGTAAGGAGAGGCAATACCCGCCTGCGCTGAAAAAGCAGAAGACCTGCTTCAAGAATTATCAGGAACGCAAGGAACAACAATATCAGTTTTTGCTGAAAAAGATGGGTATTTGCTTTAGGAATGAGCAGGAAAGTAAAGAATTGCAATCCCTTCATATGCCAAAAAAGGAGGGTATGTACTTTAGGAAACAGCAGGCAAGTAAGGAGAGGCAATACCTGCCTGTGCTGAAAAAGCAGAAGACCCGCTTCAAGAAAGACCGGGAACGCAAGGAACAGCAATATTAGTTTTTGGTGAAAAAGAGGGGTATTTGCTTTAGGAAAGAGCAGGAAAGTAAGGAGATGCAATCCCTGCATATGCCAAAAAAGCAGGGTATGTACTTTAGGAAACAGCAGGCAAGTAAGGAGAGGCAATCCCTGCATATGCCAAAAAAGCAGGGGAAGTACTTTACGAAACAGCAGGAAAGTAAGGAGAGGCAATCCCTGCATATGCCAGAAAAGCAGGGTATGTACTTTAGGAAACAGCAGGAAAGTAAGGAGATGCAATCCCTGCATTTGCCAGAAAAGCAGGGTATATACTTTAGGAAACAGTAGGAAAGTAAGGAGATGCAATCCCTGCATATGTTAGAAAAGCAGGGTATGTACTTTAGGAAACAGTAGTAAAGTAAGGAGATGCAATCCCTGCATATGCCAGAAAAGCAGGGTATGTACTTTAGGAAACAGTAGGCAAGTAAGGAGAGGCAATACCCGCCTGTACTGAAAAAGCAGAAGACCCGCTTCAAGAAAAATCAGGAACGCAAGGAACAGTAATATCAGTTTTTGGTGAAAAACAGGGGTATTTGCTTTAGGAAAGAGCAGGAAAGTAAGGAGATGCAATCCGTGCATATGCCAGAAAAACAGGGTATATACTTTAGGAAACAGTAGGAAAGTAAGGAGATGCAATCCCTGCATATGCCAGAAAAGTAGGGTATGTACTTTAGGAAACAGCAGGCAAGTAAGGAGAGGCAATACCCGCCTGTGCTGAAAAAGCAGAAGACCCGCTTCAAGAAAGACCAGGAACGCAAGGAACAGCAATATCAGTTTTTGGTGAAAAAGAGGGGTATTTACTTTAGGAAAGAGCAGGAAAGTAAGGAGATGCAATCCCTGCATATGCCAAAAAAGCAGGGTATGTACTTTACGAAACAGCAGGAAAGTAAGGAGAGGCAATCCCTGCATATGCCAGAAAAGCAGGGTATGTGCTTTAGGATACAGCAGGAAAGTAAGGAGATGCAATCCCTGCATATGCCAGAAAAGCAGGGTATGTACTTTAGGAAACAGCAGGAAAGTAAGGAGATGCATTCCCTGCATATGCCAGAAAAGCAGGGTATGTACTTTAGGAAACAGCAGGCAAGTAAGGAGAGGCAATACCCGCCTGTGCTGAAAAAGCACAAGACCTGCTTCAAGAAAGACCAGGAACGCAAGGAACAGCAATATCAGTTTTTGGTGAAAAAGAGAGGTATTTGCTTTAGGAAAGAGCAGGAAAGTAAGGAGATGCAATCCCTGCATATGCCAAAAAAGCAGGGTATGTACTTTAGGAAACAGCAGGCAAGTAAGGACAGGCAATACTCACCTGTGCTGAAAAAGTAGAAGACCCGCTTCAAGAATTATCAGGAACGCAAGAAACAGCAATATCAGTTTTTGGTGAAAAAGAGAGGTATTTGCTTTAGGAAAGAGCAGGAAAGTAAGGAGATGCAATCCCTGCATATGCCAAAAAAGCAGGGTATGTACTTTAGGAAACAGCAGGCAAGTAAGGAGAGGCAATCCCTGCATATGCCAAAAAAGCAGGGGAAGTACTTTACGAAACAGCAGGAAAGTAAGGAGAGGCAATCCCTGCATATGCCAGAAAAGCAGGGTATGTACTTTAGGAAACAGCAGGAAAGTAAGGAGATGCAATCCCTGCATTTGCCAGAAAAGCAGGGTATATACTTTAGGAAACAGTAGTAAAGTAAGGAGATGCAATCCCTGCATATGTTAGAAAAGCAGGGTATGTACTTTAGGAAACAGTAGTAAAGTAAGGAGATGCAATCCCTGCATATGCCAGAAAAGCAGGGTATGTACTTTAGGAAACAGTAGGCAAGTAAGGAGAGGCAATACCCGCCTGTACTGAAAAAGCAGAAGACCCGCTTCAAGAAAAATCAGGAACGCAAGGAACAGTAATATCAGTTTTTGGTGAAAAACAGGGGTATTTGCTTTAGGAAAGAGCAGGAAAGTAAGGAGATGCAATCCGTGCATATGCCAGAAAAACAGGGTATATACTTTAGGAAACAGTAGGAAAGTAAGGAGATGCAATCCCTGCATATGCCAGAAAAGTAGGGTATGTACTTTAGGAAACAGCAGGCAAGTAAGGAGAGGCAATACCCGCCTGTGCTGAAAAAGCAGAAGACCCGCTTCAAGAAAGACCAGGAACGCAAGGAACAGCAATATCAGTTTTTGGTGAAAAAGAGGGGTATTTGCTTTAGGAAAGAGCAGGAAAGTAAGGAGATGCAATCCCTGCATATGCCAAAAAAGCAGGGTATGTACTTTACGAAACAGCAGGAAAGTAAGGAGAGGCAATCCCTGCATATGCCAGAAAAGCAGGGTATGTGCTTTAGGATACAGCAGGAAAGTAAGGAGATGCAATCCCTGCATATGCCAGAAAAGCAGGGTATGTACTTTAGGAAACAGCAGGAAAGTAAGGAGATGCATTCCCTGCATATGCCAGAAAAGCAGGGTATGTACTTTAGGAAACAGCAGGCAAGTAAGGAGAGGCAATACCCGCCTGTGCTGAAAAAGCATAAGACCTGCTTCAAGAAAGACCAGGAACGCAAGGAACAGCAATATCAGTTTTTGGTGAAAAAGAGAGGTATTTGCTTTAGGAAAGAGCAGGAAAGTAAGGAGATGCAATCCCTGCATATGCCAAAAAAGCAGGGTATGTACTTTAGGAAACAGCAGGCAAGTAAGGACAGGCAATACTCACCTGTGCTGAAAAAGTAGAAGACCCGCTTCAAGAATTATCAGGAACGCAAGGAACAGCAATATCAGTTTTTGCTGAAAAAGAGGGGTATTTGCTTTAGGAATGAGCAGGAAAGTAAAGAATTGCAATCCCTGCATATGGTAAAAAAGGAGGGTATGTACTTTAGGAAACAGCAGGCAAGTAAGGAGAGGCAATACCCGCCTGTGCTGAAAAAGCAGAAGACCCGCTTCAAGAAAGACCAGGAACGCAAGGAACAGCAAAATCAGTTTTTGCTGAAAAAGGGGGGTATTTGCTTTAGGAAAGAGCAGGAAAGTAAGGAGATGCAATCCCTGCATATGCCAAAAAAGCGGGGTATGTACTTTAGGAAACAACAGGCAAGTAAGGAGAGGCAATACCTGCCTGTGCTGAAAAAGCAGAAGACCCGCTTCAAGAAAGACCGGGAACGCAAGGAACAGCAATATTAGTTTTTGGTGAAAAAGAGGGGTTTTTGCTTTAGGAAAGAGCAGGAAAGTAAGGAGATGCAATCCCTGCATATGCCAAAAAAGCAGGGTATGTACTTTAGGAAACAGCAGGCAAGTAAGGAGAGGCAATCCCTGCATATGCCAAAAAAGCAGGGGAAGTACTTTACGAAACAGCAGGAAAGTAAGGAGAGGCAATCCCTGCATATGCCAGAAAAGCAGGGTATGTACTTTAGGAAACAGCAGGAAAGTGAGGAGATGCAATCCCTGCATATGCCAGAAAAGCAGGGTATATACTTTAGGAAACAGTAGGAAAGTAAGGAGATGCAATCCCTGCATATGTTAGAAAAGCAGGGTATGTACTTTAGGAAACAGTAGGAAAGTAAGTAGATGCATTCCCTGCATATGCCAGAAAAGCAGGGTATGTACTTTAGGATACAGCAGGAAAGTAAGGAGATGCAATCCCTGCATATGCCAGAAAAGCAGGGTATGTACTTTAGGAAACAGCAGGAAAGTAAGGAGATGCATTCCCTGCATATGCCAGAAAAGCAGGGTATGTACTTTAGGAAACAGCAGGCAAGTAAGGAGAGGCAATACCCGCCTGCGCTGAAAAAGCAGAAGACCTGCTTCAAGAAAGACCAGGAACGCAAGGAACAGCAATATCAGTTTTTGGTGAAAAAGAGAGGTATTTGCTTTAGGAAAGAGCAGGAAAGTAAGGAGATGCAATCCCTGCATATGCCAAAAAAGCAGGGTATGTACTTTAGGAAACAGCAGGCAAGTAAGGAGAGGCAATCCCTGCATATGCCAAAAAAGCAGGGGAAGTACTTTACGAAACAGCAGGAAAGTAAGGAGAGGCAATCCCTGCATATGCCAGAAAAGCAGGGTATGTACTTTAGGAAACAGCAGGAAAGTAAGGAGATGCAATCCCTGCATATGTTAGAAAAGCAGGGTATGTACTTTAGGAAACAGTAGGAAAGTAAGGAGATGCATTCCCTGCATATGCCAGAAAAGCAGGGTATGTACTTTAGGATACAGCAGGAAAGTAAGGAGATGCAATCCCTGCATATGCCAGAAAAGAAGGGTATGTACTTTAGGAAACAGCAGGAAAGTAAGGAGATGCATTCCCTGCATATGCCAGAAAAGCAGGGTATGTACTTTAGGAAACAGCAGGCAAGTAAGGAGAGGCAATACCCGCCTGTGCTGAAAAAGCAGAAGACCTGCTTCAAGAAAGACCAATAATGCAAGGAACAGCAATATCAGTTTTTGGTGAAAAAGAGGGGTATTTCCTTTAGGAAAGAGCAGGAAAGTAAGGAGATGCAATCCCTGCATATGCCAAAAAAGCAGGGTATGTACTTTAGGACACAGCAGGCAAGTAAGGAGAGGCAATCACTGCATATGCCAAAAAAGTAGGGGAAGTACTTTACGAAACAGCAGGAAAGTAAGGAGAGGCAATCCCTGCATATGCCAGAAAAGCAGGGTATGTACTTTAGGAAACAGCAGGAAAGTAAGGAGATGCAATCCCTGCATATGTTAGAAAAGCAGGGTATGTACTTTAGGAAACAGTAGGAAAGTAAGGAGATGCATTCCCTGCATATGCCAGAAAAGCAGGGTATGTACTTTAGGATACAGCAGGAAAGTAAGGAGATGCAATCCCTGCATATGCCAGAAAAGAAGGGTATGTACTTTAGGAAACAGCAGGAAAGTAAGGAGATGCATTCCCTGCATATGCCAGAAAAGCAGGGTATGTACTTTAGGAAACAGCAGGCAAGTAAGGAGAGGCAATACCCGCCTGTGCTGAAAAAGCAGAAGACCTGCTTCAAGAAAGACCAATAATGCAAGGAACAGCAATATCAGTTTTTGGTGAAAAGAGGGGTATTTACTTTAGGAAAGAGCAGGAAAGTAAGGAGATGCAATCCCTGCATATGCCAAAAAAGCAGGGTATGTACTTTAGGACACAGCAGGCAAGTAAGGAGAGGCAATCACTGCATATGCCAAAAAAGTAGGGTATGTACTTTAGGAAACAGCAGGCAAGTAAGGAGAGGCAATACCCGCCTGTGCTGAAAAAGCATAAGACCTGCTTCAAGAAAGACCAGGAACGCAAGGAACAGCAATATCAGTTTTTGGTGAAAAAGAGAGGTATTTGCTTTAGGAAAGAGCAGGAAAGTAAGGAGATGCAATCCCTGCATATGCCAAAAAAGCAGGGTATGTACTTTAGGAAACAGCAGGCAAGTAAGGACAGGCAATACTCACCTGTGCTGAAAAAGTAGAAGACCCGCTTCAAGAATTATCAGGAACGCAAGGAACAGCAATATCAGTTTTTGCTGAAAAAGAGGGGTATTTGCTTTAGGAATGAGCAGAAAAGTAAAGAATTGCAATCCCTGCATATGGTAAAAAAGGAGGGTATGTACTTTAGGAAACAGCAGGCAAGTAAGGAGAGGCAATACCCGCCTGTGCTGAAAAAGCAGAAGACCCGCTTCAAGAAAGACCAGGAACGCAAGGAACAGCAAAATCAGTTTTTGCTGAAAAAGGGGGGTATTTGCTTTAGGAAAGAGCAGGAAAGTAAGGAGATGCAATCCCTGCATATGCCAAAAAAGCAGGGTATGTACTTTAGGAAACAACAGGCAAGTAAGGAGAGGCAATACCTGCCTGTGCTGAAAAAGCAGAAGACCCGCTTCAAGAAAGACCGGGAACGCAAGGAACAGCAATATTAGTTTTTGGTGAAAAAGAGGGGTTTTTGCTTTAGGAAAGAGCAGGAAAGTAAGGAGATGCAATCCCTGCATATGCCAAAAAAGCAGGGTATGTACTTTAGGAAACAGCAGGCAAGTAAGGAGAGGCAATCCCTGCATATGCCAAAAAAGCAGGGGAAGTACTTTACGAAACAGCAGGAAAGTAAGGAGAGGCAATCCCTGCATATGCCAGAAAAGCAGGGTATGTACTTTAGGAAACAGCAGGCAAGTAAGGAGAGGCAATACCCGCCTGCGCTGAAAAAGCAGAAGACCTGCTTCAAGAAAGACCAGGAACGCAAGGAACAGCAATATCAGTTTTTGGTGAAAAAGAGAGGTATTTGCTTTAGGAAAGAGCAGGAAAGTAAGGAGATGCAATCCCTGCATATGCCAAAAAAGCAGGGTATGTACTTTAGGAAACAGCAGGCAAGTAAGGAGAGGCAATCCCTGCATATGCCAAAAAAGCAGGGGAAGTACTTTACGAAACAGCAGGAAAGAAAGGAGAGGCAATCCCTGCATATGCCAGAAAAGCAGGGTATGTACTTTAGGAAACAGCAGGAAAGTAAGGAGATGCAATCCCTGCATATGTTAGAAAAGCAGGGTATGTACTTTAGGAAACAGTAGGAAAGTAAGGAGATGCATTCCCTGCATATGCCAGAAAAGCAGGGTATGTACTTTAGGATACAGCAGGAAAGTAAGGAGATGCAATCCCTGCATATGCCAGAAAAGCAGGGTATGTACTTTAGGAAACAGCAGGAAAGTAAGGAGATGCATTCCCTGCATATGCCAGAAAAGCAGGGTATGTACTTTAGGAAACAGCAGGCAAGTAAGGAGAGGCAATACCCGCCTGTGCTGAAAAAGCAGAAGACCTGCTTCAAGAAAGACCAATAATGCAAGGAACAGCAATATCAGTTTTTGGTGAAAAAGAGGGGTATTTCCTTTAGGAAAGAGCAGGAAAGTAAGGAGATGCAATCCCTGCATATGCCAAAAAAGCAGGGTATGTACTTTAGGACACAGCAGGCAAGTAAGGAGAGGCAATCACTGCATATGCCAAAAAAGTAGGGTATGTACTTTACGAAACAGCAGGAAAGTAAGGAGAGGCAATCCCTGCATATGCCAGAAAAGCAGGGTATGTACTTTATGAAACAGTAGGAAAGTAAGGAGATGCAATCCCTGCATATGCCAGAAAAGCAGGGTATGTACTTTAGGAAACAGCAGGCAAGTAAGGAGAGGCAATACCCGCCTGTGCTGAAAAAGCAGAAGACCCGCTTCAAGAATGACCAGGAAAGCAAGGAACAGCAATATCAGTTTTTGGTGAAAAAGAGGGGTATTTGCTTTAGGAAAGAGCATGAAAGTAAGGAGATGCAATCCCTGCATATGCCAAAAAAGCAGGGTATGTACTTTAGGAACAGCAGGTAAGTAAGGAGATGCAATCCCTGCATATTCCAGAAAAGCAGGGTATGTACTTTAGGAAACAGCAGGCAAGTCAGGAGAGGCAATACCCGCCTGTGCTGAAAAATCAGAAGACCCGCTTCATGAAAGACCAGGAACGCAAGGAACAGCAATATCAGTTTTTAGTGAAAAAGAGGGGTATTTGCTTTAGGAAAGAGCAGGAAAGTAAGGAGATGCAATCCCTGCACATGCCAAAAAAGCATGAAACCCGCTACAGGAAAGAGTTCAAGGAGGCTCAGTTAAACCAACAGCTAGAAGAAATGGATGTCAGCTTCCAGAACCTTGTGATTGATAAGGATGCCAACATGTACTTTAGAAAACAGCAGGCAAGTAAGGAGAGGCAATCCCTGCATATACCAAAAAAGCAGGGTATGTACTTTAGGAAACAGCAGGCAAGTAAGAAGAGGCAATACCCGCCTGTGCTGAAAAAGCAGAAGAGCCACTTCAAGAAAGACCAGGAACGCAAGGATCAGCAATATCAGTTTTTGGTAAAAAAAAAAAGAGGGGTATTTGCTTTAGGAAAGAGCAGGAAAGTAAGGAGATGCATTCGCTGCATATGCCAAAAAAGCAGGGTATGTACTTTACGAAACAGCAGGAAAGTAAGGAGAGGCAATCCCTGCATATGCCAGAAAAGCAGGGTATGTACTTTAGGATACAGCAGGAAAGTAAGGAGATGCAATCCCTGCATATGCCAAAAAAGCAGGGTATGTACTTTAGGAAACAGCAGGCAAGTAAGGACAGGCAATACTCACCTGTGCTGAAAAAGTAGAAGACCCGCTTCAAGAATTATCAGGAACGCAAGGAACAGCAATATCAGTTTTTGCTGAAAAAGAGGGGTATTTGCTTTAGGAATGAGCAGGAAAGTAAAGAATTGCAATCCCTGCATATGCCAAAAAAGCAGGGTATGTACTTTAGGAAACAGCAGGCAAGTAAGGAGAGGCAATCCCTGCATATGCCAAAAAAGCAGGGGAAGTACTTTACGAAACAGCAGGAAAGTAAGGAGAGGCAATCCCTGCATATGCCAGAAAAGCAGGGTATGTACTTTAGGAAACAGCAGGAAAGTAAGGAGATGCAATCCCTGCATATGTTAGAAAAGCAGGGTATGTACTTTAGGAAACAGTAGGAAAGTAAGGAGATGCATTCCCTGCATATGCCAGAAAAGCAGGGTATGTACTTTAGGATACAGCAGGAAAGTAAGGAGATGCAATCCCTGCATATGCCAGAAAAGAAGGGTATGTACTTTAGGAAACAGCAGGAAAGTAAGGAGATGCATTCCCTGCATATGCCAGAAAAGCAGGGTATGTACTTTAGGAAACAGCAGGCAAGTAAGGAGAGGCAATACCCGCCTGTGCTGAAAAAGCAGAAGACCTGCTTCAAGAAAGACCAATAATGCAAGGAACAGCAATATCAGTTTTTGGTGAAAAAGAGGGGTATTTCCTTTAGGAAAGAGCAGGAAAGTAAGGAGATGCAATCCCTGCATATGCCAAAAAAGCAGGGTATGTACTTTAGGACACAGCAGGCAAGTAAGGAGAGGCAATCACTGCATATGCCAAAAAAGTAGGGGAAGTACTTTACGAAACAGCAGGAAAGTAAGGAGAGGCAATCCCTGCATATGCCAGAAAAGCAGGGTATGTACTTTAGGAAACAGCAGGAAAGTAAGGAGATGCAATCCCTGCATATGTTAGAAAAGCAGGGTATGTACTTTAGGAAACAGTAGGAAAGTAAGGAGATGCATTCCCTGCATATGCCAGAAAAGCAGGGTATGTACTTTAGGAAACAGCAGGAAAGTAAGGAGATGCAATCCCTGCATATGCCAGAAAAGAAGGGTATGTACTTTAGGAAACAGCAGGAAAGTAAGGAGATGCATTCCCTGCATATGCCAGAAAAGCAGGGTATGTACTTTAGGAAACAGCAGGCAAGTAAGGAGAGGCAATACCCGCCTGTGCTGAAAAAGCAGAAGACCTGCTTCAAGAAAGACCAATAATGCAAGGAACAGCAATATCAGTTTTTGGTGAAAAAGAGGGGTATTTCCTTTAGGAAAGAGCAGGAAAGTAAGGAGATGCAATCCCTGCATATGCCAAAAAAGCAGGGTATGTACTTTAGGACACAGCAGGCAAGTAAGGAGAGGCAATCACTGCATATGCCAAAAAAGTAGGGTATGTACTTTAGGAAACAGCAGGCAAGTAAGGAGAGGCAATACCCGCCTGTGCTGAAAAAGCATAAGACCTGCTTCAAGAAAGACCAGGAACGTAAGGAACAGCAATATCAGTTTTTGGTGAAAAAGAGAGGTATTTGCTTTAGGAAAGAGCAGGAAAGTAAGGAGATGCAATCCCTGCATATGCCAAAAAAGCAGGGTATGTACTTTAGGAAACAGCAGGCAAGTAAGGACAGGCAATACTCACCTGTGCTGAAAAAGTAGAAGACCCGCTTCAAGAATTATCAGGAACGCAAGGAACAGCAATATCAGTTTTTGCTGAAAAAGAGGGGTATTTGCTTTAGGAATGAGCAGAAAAGTAAAGAATTGCAATCCCTGCATATGGTAAAAAAGGAGGGTATGTACTTTAGGAAACAGCAGGCAAGTAAGGAGAGGCAATACCCGCCTGTGCTGAAAAAGCAGAAGACCCGCTTCAAGAAAGACCAGGAACGCAAGGAACAGCAAAATCAGTTTTTGCTGAAAAAGGGGGGTATTTGCTTTAGGAAAGAGCAGGAAAGTAAGGAGATGCAATCCCTGCATATGCCAAAAAAGCGGGGTATGTACTTTAGGAAACAACAGGCAAGTAAGGAGAGGCAATACCTGCCTGTGCTGAAAAAGCAGAAGACCCGCTTCAAGAAAGACCGGGAACGCAAGGAACAGCAATATTAGTTTTTGGTGAAAAAGAGGGGTTTTTGCTTTAGGAAAGAGCAGGAAAGTAAGGAGATGCAATCCCTGCATATGCCAAAAAAGCAGGGTATGTACTTTAGGAAACAGCAGGCAAGTAAGGAGAGGCAATCCCTGCATATGCCAAAAAAGCAGGGGAAGTACTTTACGAAACAGCAGGAAAGTAAGGAGAGGCAATCCCTGCATATGCCAGAAAAGCAGGGTATGTACTTTAGGAAACAGCAGGCAAGTAAGGAGAGGCAATACCCGCCTGCGCTGAAAAAGCAGAAGACCTGCTTCAAGAAAGACCAGGAACGCAAGGAACAGCAATATCAGTTTTTGGTGAAAAAGAGAGGTATTTGCTTTAGGAAAGAGCAGGAAAGTAAGGAGATGCAATCCCTGCATATGCCAAAAAAGCAGGGTATGTACTTTAGGAAACAGCAGGCAAGTAAGGAGAGGCAATCCCTGCATATGCCAAAAAAGCAGGGGAAGTACTTTACGAAACAGCAGGAAAGAAAGGAGAGGCAATCCCTGCATATGCCAGAAAAGCAGGGTATGTACTTTAGGAAACAGCAGGAAAGTAAGGAGATGCAATCCCTGCATATGTTAGAAAAGCAGGGTATGTACTTTAGGAAACAGTAGGAAAGTAAGGAGATGCATTCCCTGCATATGCCAGAAAAGCAGGGTATGTACTTTAGGATACAGCAGGAAAGTAAGGAGATGCAATCCCTGCATATGCCAGAAAAGCAGGGTATGTACTTTAGGAAACAGCAGGAAAGTAAGGAGATGCATTCCCTGCATATGCCAGAAAAGCAGGGTATGTACTTTAGGAAACAGCAGGCAAGTAAGGAGAGGCAATACCCGCCTGTGCTGAAAAAGCAGAAGACCTGCTTCAAGAAAGACCAATAATGCAAGGAACAGCAATATCAGTTTTTGGTGAAAAAGAGGGGTATTTCCTTTAGGAAAGAGCAGGAAAGTAAGGAGATGCAATCCCTGCATATGCCAAAAAAGCAGGGTATGTACTTTAGGACACAGCAGGCAAGTAAGGAGAGGCAATCACTGCATATGCCAAAAAAGTAGGGTATGTACTTTACGAAACAGCAGGAAAGTAAGGAGAGGCAATCCCTGCATATGCCAGAAAAGCAGGGTATGTACTTTATGAAACAGTAGGAAAGTAAGGAGATGCAATCCCTGCATATGCCAGAAAAGCAGGGTATGTACTTTAGGAAACAGCAGGCAAGTAAGGAGAGGCAATACCCGCCTGTGCTGAAAAAGCAGAAGACCCGCTTCAAGAATGACCAGGAAAGCAAGGAACAGCAATATCAGTTTTTGGTGAAAAAGAGGGGTATTTGCTTTAGGAAAGAGCATGAAAGTAAGGAGATGCAATCCCTGCATATGCCAAAAAAGCAGGGTATGTACTTTAGGAACAGCAGGTAAGTAAGGAGATGCAATCCCTGCATATTCCAGAAAAGCAGGGTATGTACTTTAGGAAACAGCAGGCAAGTCAGGAGAGGCAATACCCGCCTGTGCTGAAAAATCAGAAGACCCGCTTCATGAAAGACCAGGAACGCAAGGAACAGCAATATCAGTTTTTAGTGAAAAAGAGGGGTATTTGCTTTAGGAAAGAGCAGGAAAGTAAGGAGATGCAATCCCTGCACATGCCAAAAAAGCATGAAACCCGCTACAGGAAAGAGTTCAAGGAGGCTCAGTTAAACCAACAGCTAGAAGAAATGGATGTCAGCTTCCAGAACCTTGTGATTGATAAGGATGCCAACATGTACTTTAGAAAACAGCAGGCAAGTAAGGAGAGGCAATCCCTGCATATACCAAAAAAGCAGGGTATGTACTTTAGGAAACAGCAGGCAAGTAAGAAGAGGCAATACCCGCCTGTGCTGAAAAAGCAGAAGAGCCACTTCAAGAAAGACCAGGAACGCAAGGATCAGCAATATCAGTTTTTGGTAAAAAAAAAAAGAGGGGTATTTGCTTTAGGAAAGAGCAGGAAAGTAAGGAGATGCATTCGCTGCATATGCCAAAAAAGCAGGGTATGTACTTTACGAAACAGCAGGAAAGTAAGGAGAGGCAATCCCTGCATATGCCAGAAAAGCAGGGTATGTACTTTAGGATACAGCAGGAAAGTAAGGAGATGCAATCCCTGCATATGCCAAAAAAGCAGGGTATGTACTTTAGGAAACAGCAGGCAAGTAAGGACAGGCAATACTCACCTGTGCTGAAAAAGTAGAAGACCCGCTTCAAGAATTATCAGGAACGCAAGGAACAGCAATATCAGTTTTTGCTGAAAAAGAGGGGTATTTGCTTTAGGAATGAGCAGGAAAGTAAAGAATTGCAATCCCTGCATATGGTAAAAAAAGGAGGGTATGTACTTTAGGAAACAGCAGGCAAGTAAGGAGAGGCAATACCCGCCTGTGCTGAAAAAGCAGAAGACCCGCTTCAAGAAAGACCAGGAATGCAAGGAACAGCAAAATCAGTTTTTGCTGAAAAAGGGGGGTATTTGCTTTAGGAAAGAGCAGGAAAGTAAGGAGATGCAATCCCTGCATATGCCAAAAAAGCGGGGTATGTACTTTAGGAAACAACAGGCAAGTAAGGAGAGGCAATACCTGCCTGTGCTGAAAAAGCAGAAGACCCGCTTCAAGAAAGACCGGGAACGCAAGGAACAGCAATATTAGTTTTTGGTGAAAAAGAGGGGTTTTTGCTTTAGGAAAGTAAGGAGATGCAATCCCTGCATATGCCAAAAAAGCAGGGTATGTACTTTAGGAAACAGCAGGCAAGTAAGGAGAGGCAATCCCTGCATATGCCAAAAAAGCAGGGGAAGTACTTTACGAAACAGCAGGAAAGTAAGGAGAGGCAATCCCTGCATATGCCAGAAAAGCAGGG